>NW_024387444.1:1361148-1448091 GCF_900408965.1 Simochromis diagramma | reverse complement strand
TAAAAACAACAGCTTTAGAATCGGCGCAAAAAGGGCGTAAACACAAAGCGCGGACCCGCCGAAACATCAGAATCAGCGAGCTGTCGGCTTTCAGCCCCGACCGTGTCCGTGCCGTCGGTGAGAAAGGCGACATCTCACTGATTCTGATCCGCGTGTCCGCGCTGTGTGTTTACGTCTTTGTGCAGAAGCCGTGTACCTGCTCTCATTTACTGTTTTAGCTGTTTGGTGGTTGTCAAAATTTTGTGACGTTTCACCTGAGATTCTGGAATTTTGGGCAAAATACATTTATATAAAAAAATCGATTCAGGATTTTAATGAATCGATATCACGTTATCCAAGCCAGAATCGATTTTAATCGATGAATCGATTATTAAAACCCACCCCTACTGAAGTGTCACGCTTTGATGCTTATCCCATGCCCGGGTCGACGGGCTCCTGGACTGGTTGGGCACGGCCCGTTTTTTCACGACACTGGATTTAACCAAGGGCTACTGGCAGATTCCCTTGTCTGCCAAGTCCAAGGAAAAAACTGCCTTCTCCACTCCGTACGGTTTGTACCAATTCGTCACGCTTCCGTTCGGCTTGTTCGGAGCCCCGGGCACCTTTCCACCTGAACTGTCACAATAAGCAACCCCAGAAATAAACGTGATAGCTCTTTCTCGATCTGTGTGTGTGTGAAGTGCATTTTACAAAGAGTTAAAGAGGGGATGTTTTCTGTTACATCAGCAAATCAGATGTGTAATCTAAATTGGGTGATCCTTCAGAAGTGTGGTCACATGACACAGCTAAAATATAAACGGAAATAAACTCAGAGGCATATTTCATAGTGCATCACGGGCAGTTAGTTCTACATCTGGCTAATGAATGAGGCTTTGTGAGTGAGGTCATCTGACCCTCTGAGAGAACCCCCAGTCAGCTGATCTACAGTCCTCTGGTCATGAGTGGCAGACGGGGCGTTCCTCAGGGGGAAAAACTTCTGGCGTCAGTCCCAGAAGTCTGAGGAGACAGCGCCGTTTGGGTCCATGCAGCACACAGGAGCATGGAAAGTAGTTTAGCTTAACTTTCCTTATTTACGTTTCTGGTGGTGGCAACAGTGGAAAGGGCCAGAAAAACAAATCCATGTGATTGAAGACTCGCCTTATCATTAAGACATGTCTCAAGTTTAAAGATCACCAGCAATCACCAAAAACAAGCACAGAGAAATTTAGAAAGAACAAAACAGGAAGTGTGCTTTTACACAGCATCAGATAAAGCTTAATGAAAAGTGAATATGCAGATTGTGCACATCAGTTTCCTTTATATTCTTATCTCTTTTGTCAGTTTCCTTTTTTTTTCTTCCTTTTTATAACTCTGGCTTGTTTGACATGATAACCACAATATCCTGATTTATATTTGTCGTTGTTTATCAGCTGTCAGTGTTTTTGGTGACTGACTATTTCAATTAGAAGCATAAAAACAGATAAACTAATCATTTTTTAAAGGAAATGCTTTCATAAACCAAACCTACACTTAATTATATCACTGTTTTACCCACTTCCTGTTGGTGACTTAAGTGTTGAAACTTTAACTCACTTTTGATAGTTGGGTTTGAAGCGACCCCACCTCTGCGGCTGATGACACAACTGAAGTTGAGCCTGTGCTGTCTTGAGAATCTCTACATACTCCAGCAGCGTCTGTGTCCACAAGAGATGGTGATACAATGCGGTTATTATACAGCAGTGGGACTGAGAGCCATGTCATGGGGGCGCAGATCTTCTATGCCGCCAGGCCTGTCACACAATAGTAATTCAGATCATTGCCTGAGTATGAGTTTTTTCCATTTGTTGTCTGTCACAAGCAAAAATCTTTCCACGTGAAACACAGTACAGATAATGTAAAGTCTCTCGGTTTTCATTAGACTCTGCTGGCTCAGTGCTGAAGCACGTATAATGTCGTGCTCTAACCCGTGCGATAATGTATTTTTTGCTTTGATACAACATATTCTCTAACGCTAAACCAGCTTGTTCATGTGAACGCAGCGCTCACCAGGTCAGGATGTGGTATACCATGTAGCACACGCCTGTGTTTGATTCGTCCTGTTCTCAAAGGCAGTGAAATTCAAATTAATGAAGTTTTAACAACAAAAAAACATTTACAGTAAGAAGTCAATTTAATGCAAAGTTAAAGGAGTAAAATGGAGTTTTCTTCATGTCAGCAATCTCTTCAATCACAAGCAGCTTTCATTTCCAAATGAAGTAGCTGTTGTATTGTTCACAAACGTAGCTCTATCCTAAAACTACAGGACATCTGCAAGCTGCTTTGCAGACCACGCCCACCCCGACACATGTTTTAATGCTGATTCAATCAGTCTCATATCTGCTTTCTTTGATGCCTGCTCTGTTTTCTACAGGAGGTCTTACTGCTCTGACAGAAGAGTGTGAAAGTCACAGAACAGAGCCATTGTACCATCTAGAAATCAGAGCAGAAGGAAGTTATTTTTTTTACTGTAGCGGTGCTTCCTGGGCCTAAAGATCTGACTCTTAAAATAAAATGTTTGTCATTCTTCTTAGGAGCTCTATTATTGGAATGTATGTCCTTTTTTTTTTCATAGCACAAGTTGAGTAATGTTTTCTTTCCTCTTGTTTTGGAGACAGACACCAGCATTTAAGGTGTTTAACTTTGTTAGGACCTGAGTCTGCAGTGAATCATAATCGCTGGCAAGTTCACACTAATCCACCAAACAAAGAACCAAGTGTGTTGAGACGTTCAGAGGAGAAAGTGTTTATGTAGGTTAAACTGGCAGGGGATCGTCACCACCTTAGTTTGAGATCAGACTGTACATCATTTTGGTCAAGACAGAACTATCTCACCCACGTTTTCATGGAAATGTTTCATGGTCCTCAGAGATGAGGGCCTGATGGCTTTGGTAATCCACAGTCTCTCATCTATAACCACCATGAAGTTGAATGCTTGGTGAATTTTTCCTCAAGCACCATCACGAGGTCAGACCATGAATGGGAGCACTTCTATGTTTTCTAAACAGCACAGCATGTGCCTCTGCATATTATCTGCTTACTAATTGATATCTCTGTTCGGATCAGATGCCGGGCCTGGGCCTCTCCCTGACTGCGGTGGACTCAGGGCTCGTGTCGGCTCTCCGGCGGGACCAAACGTCCCTCACCTTGTTCCTGTCCTCTCCTGATGGCAACACTGTGGCAGGGACCGGGGTCATCCTCTCCTACTCCAGCACCGGTAACACTTGAACTGTCCTCCAGTACAAAATACACCAGTGTGCTTCTCTTCTGACTTGTTTCACTGTCTTTGAATGTTGCCTGAGAAGCACAGAACAGGAAAGTAAAAGGAGAAGAAAGCAAAAACTTTGGACATTAACTAAAACAAACCATGTCAGCACAGTGTGATTGTCACTGGAGGAAACCTGAGCCGACCACGAGCTTGTACTCGCACTGATTTGGTTTACCTCCACTGGGTGTTGAAACCTATTTTAATAAGTCATGTTGACATAGCAGAATGACTCTCAGCCTTCCTCCTATTGGCCCACCACGTCCAGTCCAGCGTCTAACAGTGAATGTGTTCTGTGTCAGATCCAGTTCCAGGAGCGTGCAATATGGAGTTTGACCTGGAAATTGACCCAAACATCTACATCCACTACAATCTCTATGAGACCACGATCCGTTTTGCACCTGCCAACCTGGGATATGAGAGGTAGCACATGACACCGACTCTTACTGTTTTCTTCACTTCCTGTTCAGCCTGTTGAGCCACAGGCATCAGTGGCTCTGTACAGAGATCACATTTGCCGCGCGCTATCGTCAAACCACCTCCGTTTGTTTTCTTTGAAATGATCTCGTGCTCTCTCTCACTCACACACACACACACACACACACACACACACACACACACACACACACACACACACACACACACACACACACACAGCCTCACCTTCTCACGCTTTGCTTTGTATATCAGTGCCACAGAGTTGTCCTGAAATGGTTTTGCTCACTTACACACAGTCATTTCCTGTTTGGTCTGTGGAGACTCTATTCAAATTTTAATCTGAAAGGTTTCGGGGGGAAACATGCATCTTATTTGCTTGTAGATAATGTTTGTTAGACAGTGTCACACTTTTTCCCTTTTTTGTTTTTGTTTTGTTGGGGGTTTTTTTACATTTCAAGCATCACGCATGTAACATGGTAAATGGTTTTGATATAGTTGCTAGAGTGGTTTAACTTTAAACACTAAAGGTTGGTTTAGTGATGCATTAGAAACTCTTCTTGTCTGACATGTCTAACTGGAGTTATGTGTTATTATATCATGTGATCAGTCGGCCTGGTGACCACTCCCTCTAAGCTAAGATTCAGGTCTTAGCTGTGCTACAGGTTTTGAAAAAATGCAATACTCGGAAAAAATGAAAACAAAATTGTGGTGATCCAAAGATAAATGTATGTTGCTCCTGTCCGTCAGAGGTGGAGCTCCTCCAGCCTGCAGCCAATCCACAGGAGCCGACACACGCTGGCGGCTGCAGTACGACATCTACCAGTACTTCCTGCCTGAGAATGACCTGTCAGAGCGCAGCCTGTTCACCGGCTTTCAGGCCGTGGCCGACAAGCAGGGCATGATGGAGAACGGCAAACGGGTATGCAGCGTGAACGCAGCGGATACCGAAGATTAGCAGTCGAATGTGCCGGAGCTGCCTGTTTACGAGTCTCCTGCCTTTTCCTCTCTGTGTCTCCCCGCAGGTCATGACGCTGGAATCGACAGATGTGAGCTCGATGGTTTTCAACTCCATCCCCGGTCAGGGCATAATCTACTCTGTGATCGTTAGAGACCCGCTGTTGAACACCTCGGCCTCTTACGTGCCCGCCCACACCTACGCCTGCAGCTTCAATTCCACTCTAGACAGTTGCCAAACTCTAGGTGAGCTTCTGAGCTCTGTCGAAAACTCGATGCTATTGAAGCATGGATTTCTGACTGTATAAATTACTGACTTATTGTAACTGCGGTTTGTAAATGATTTTTCAGGGAAGATATCTACAAAAATCTTCTTCACCATCACTGGCTTGGCAGGGCTGTTTGTCTGCTTCTTTGGGCATCGATTCTTTAAATGTGGTGAGTAGTTAGTTCTTGTTTTGTGTGGCTTTGGTGCTACAGTATCCCAGTGCATGATGGTCAGTCTGTGTAGTATTAATACTACTACAGTCAGGACATTTTACAGGACATTTGTGAGTATATAGCTCTGAATGCAGGATACTAATCCATAGGGGTGCAACGATATTCGTATCGATATTGAACCGTTCGATACAGTGCTTTCGGTTCGGTACGCATATGTATCGAACAATACAACATTTGTAATTTATTTTATCAATTTTCCTTCTGACGATGCTGTCTGTGTTGAGCGCTCAGTGAATCTGTGTTCGACTACTCCGCCTAGGCTGCACTGTCGAGCGCAGATCCACTGAGCGCTCAACACAGACAGCATAGTCAGAAGGAAGAGCGCAGGGCAAGCTAGCGAGACAGAAGTTAAGCTCTACTTGCAACATTCAGATCTGGCGTTTGGAATTATTTTGGTTTTCATGTGACGTATGACCCTGAAGGTAAGCGAGTCATGGACTAAAGTAAAACAGTATGTTGGATGTGCCATGCAATGCTCAATTACATTGGTGTGAACTAGTGTGTTAGCGCAGTTAGCTCGTTAACGTGTTTGCCGTCTAGCCCCATGCACGGAGCGATCGGCGGTAGCTCGTTAACGGAGATTTGCCGTGTTGTGGCGTTAAGGTCATTTCAACGAGATTAACCTGAAAGCACTAGTGGGAACACAACGAATATGACTGCACATTTACGCCGACATCATCCTAGTGCAAAGACAAAAACAACAAGCATGCTACTAACTTTAGCCGAGTCATTTAGACAGCTGTTAGCACAGGATTCTCCTTATGCTGCTGAGAATATAGCCCAGAAGAAGCGGATAGTATAGCTTTTATTTTGGAAAGAGCCATTTCTCTGTAATAAACTCTCTTTTCCAAAGATGAGTGATTCCTCAATCAGATACAGGGCTTGCAATATCGCTAGCCCGACGTCCCGGAGCTAGCGATTTTTTCAGTCGGGCTACCAAAATCTATCTCTTCCCTGCCCGTCGGGCTATTGTAGGAAAAATATATGTCAATGCTTTTGCATTCTTTCAGAAATGTAGCTGGGTAATTATGTCATTGGCATCGGTGAGCCACTGTCAATATGTGACATATTGAAGTCGCGTTTGAATTTGCGCTTGTTTTTTTTGCTTTCACTTTGCAATCGTGCGAACTGTGTATAGAGAGCGACAGCACTGATCTGTGAGTGATGATAATTTGTGCACCAATTCCTCTGACATCGTCTTATTAATCGTTAGCTTACTATGCAAACATGACAAGTGAAATCTCCCGCAGCAAGCTTAAACATGTGAGAGGTTGATCGCGCAGAGAATCGCTGAGCTTATGTGAGTGAGCGTGTAAAAGCATTTCAGTTCTGCTGAGCCAAATAAGACAGGTCAGGGTGAAGAAGTGACAGCCAAAGAAAAGCTTACCACAAAACGGAGAAGTTATGACAAATCAGACTATAAGGCAAAAAGAAAGTGCAGCTTTATGGTTTCATGGACAAAAGAATTTCTGTGGCTGCAATATGACGAGCTAAATAACCAGGGCTGCACATAAGTGGTCCGCAGGTGCGCATTCGCTGTCAAAATAAAAAACACGCACAAGGGTTAGGGTTAAATTTAAAAACTGTACTTTTGAGTTAAAATATATATTTATAATTTTAATAAATGACAAATTAAAAAGCCTGAACATTTTTTTTGTATCGAAAAATATCGAACCCGTGACACCAAGTATCTGAACGACGCGACCGTGAATTTTGTGTATCGTTGCACCCCTACTAATCCAGCGTGAGTCAGATTTTTTGTTGATTTGTGTCAGTAACTTTATTGGTATCGATCGGTCCACATCGTCACCTTTGTAGCTGATGAAACTTCAGGTTTCAGCCACTCTTTAGTCTTAAGCCTTTAAAGCTTCCTCTCTAGACTATGAAGCTCTCTGCCAGTTGTTTATTTTATAAACAAGAGCCTCCCATCACGGGTCGTTACATGGTCAGCAGAGAGAATTATGGGGTCAGAAGCTGTTTAAAAAAAAAAAAGATAATTTCATCATAGAAACTAAACAAAGAAAAAGCCTCAATTGCACACAGAGCTGCTGCAACATCTTCTCAGCCCTTGACTCTTCAGTCGGTGGGTTTTAGCAGTGGCGTGCCTCTCATGTGGTCTCCCTGGCGTGTCACGAACAAATGCATTTGTTCCAAACTGAACCCATCACTGTGATCGGCCCCCGCTGCCAGTGCTTCTAATTAATCTGATAATGACAGACACAGTATGTCTCCTTGGTCTGAGGAGAATTTGTTATTCCGGAGCACGAGGCTTCATGACGTCCCAGGAGCTGGAATTTCAGTAGCTTTAACAATGTTTGTGTGAAATGTGAAGAGAATGAATTGCTGTTATCTTATGTGTGGTTCTTCTTCTCTCTCCTCCCTCTGACTTTTGTTTCTTGGGCCCTGTTTCCACCTCTCCTGACCCCACAGAGCTGTTTTGCATGGGATTCAGCTTTGCGGCCTTTTTGTTCTTCATCCTCATCACGAGGACCACAGAGCTGGACTATGACAGTAAGTCGGGGGGGGGGGGGGTTCTAGGCTTTCAGTCTTTTCACATGATGTGCAGCATTTCATGCTTTTCACTGCTGTCTGTGTCTTTCTCTGTGCAGTCCGTCTGACCCTGTCAGCCGTGCTCGGCGTGGTGGGCGGGATCATCCTAGTCATGATATGGTGGCGTTTCGGTTCAGTCGTGGCCGTGGTCGTGATTGTGGTCGGCCTGATGCTCGGCTTCCTCCTCGCCTCCGTTGTCCTCTTCACTCCATTAGGTACGGAATAAATCTGGCTTTTGTTGTGTGTCGTTGACTCTTCAGTACCGTGAGAAAAAGCTACAGCTTATTGTTAAACGCTTCATGTTCCATAAGTTTCTGTGTGTTGTGGTCTTTCTGCAGGAGACATCGATGTGTTCAGGAAATCCGACGCTGTTTTCTGGGTGACGTTCTGCTGCGTCACGCTCATCGTTCCACTCTTTTTCGTGCGTTGGCCCAGAGAGGTAACTGATTTAACACTCAGAAGCTGGAGGTGTTTAAAGGTTTTTAGCGTCACCTGGTGGTCATGTCAAGAATGACATTTAGGTCAACAGCAGGTACCAGAGCCAGCTCCAGGTTCTGGACATAAATAGCACTAAACGTTTGTCAGCAAATAGTCATTAGTTTGAGCAGCTGTATGACTGGTCTAATGGTGCTTAATCCACCATTATTTCATTCATCATTCATGTCCTGTTTCGGTCACCTTCGCACTTTGCTGCATTGCTGCCTGGCTAGAATAATAATTTCAGTTTTATATAACATTTAAGTTACACAGCCCAAAATGATCGAACAAGTGTGTTCACAAGATAAATTCACTATTTTTGGAGAAATGGCACGGTCCAAAGCACAATTACAACACACAGAGTGCAGCATTGATTTTGCAAGCCTTCATAGCTCAAAAATCATGTGTGTGTTTCAGGGAAACATCACCACATGTGGGATCGTTGGCGCTTACGCTGTGGTTCTGGCTGTCAACGCCTACATTTACACAAGCCTCTCTTACATCACCCTGAATATCCTCAAGCGCTTGCTCAACAACACCTTCAGTGCAGTGTTCACTGACGTGCCGTTTCAAACCATCGGTGAGTACACGAGTGAATGTCAAGAGCTCAGCAAAGCTGGCAAAGTTGAGTTACTGGCCTTCAACTAAAACTCTCTGGTTTTCTTTTGACCAGATTACGTCATGATCACAGTGTGGGTGGTGCTCAGCGTGTGCGGCATCGTCCTGCAACTCTACCGCGAGCGCTCCCGGCCGTTCTTCCCGCCCAGCCCGTACCTCATGTGGCAGCAAGAACGCGAGCGGCGCAAAACTAACGTCCTGGACCCGAGCCACCACTTCCCCTCTCTGCCCAGCCGCCTCCTGGCACGAGTGCGGCAGCTCACCATGCGCACTGAGCCAGTGGGAGAGCACACACCACTGCTACTGTAAACCCAGGACATATTCAATGGGTGAGGTTACGTTTGACCTTGGGACCCTCAGGCTGCCAAGTTACAAGGACACCAGAGCCTGATTGGACAGGTGCTGAGGCTCCAGCTCAGATCAGCTGATGGAACTTGGGCCTTAGTAAAAAGTGACATTACAGACCTCAAGCGGAAGGAGCGACTTCCTCTGAAAACTAACGCCACTTTTATCAAACACTTTAAGACATTTTAACAATCACAGAGGAGGGACTGAAAGAGTTGCCTTAATTATCTTTTTAATGTCTGAGATGCTTGTTTTGATGCTTCATGTTGCTTCTGCTCAGTTTATTGTTAGCACTGAAGTCCCAAACCACTAACAGTTCACAAAGCAAGGCGTCTCATCTCAAGTTACTCAGATTATTTCCATCAGCACAGTTTGTTTTGTTTGTTTGTTTGTTTTTAAATGACAAAACAGAAGATATGTGTTTCCTCGGTACATGGTGTGGACCTGCTGACCACTACTGTCATGGAAAACTTTAATATGGAAGTCTCATGAGCCACTTTAAGCTCTAACTGGACTCCTGCAGGTCACAAAAGACATTTTAATACATTTTAAACAAAAAGAATAATAAATCAAGATTTAATATTTATCCAAATGTGTGCCATATATGAATGTTTTAACCTGTTTGCTTATCTTGATTGGACTGAAGTCATGCAGTCCTGTCACTCTTTTTGTACTTTGCACACTGGATTTTACACTTTTTTTTTAAATTCCTCTCGCTTTAATGGTGCTGGCTGATTTCCTGTGAATCTGTTGTGCCACAACTTTTCTCAGGGCTTCACACTCAGCTTGAAGACTACTGATGAGACAGCTGATGAACTCTTTCGCCTATAAGCCAACAGGAGTTTGTTAGGATTTCAGAACTGTTCACATGACTTTTATAAATGGCATCCAGATCTGTTTTAAAAGATAAGGTCAGTTGTAAATTGTAATTTAATGTGTTTTGATATTTAATAAATGCCTAGAGGTAAGAACGCATCTCTTGTCTGATTGTTCCCCAGACAAAGGTGTTCTGATGATTTCTTTCTTCCATCATGTTTCTGACTTTCATCCTCATGAAGATCAATATAAGCTCTATAGAGTAGTAATGGGATGTATCTAAAAGTAAAGACAATTCCTCTCCATTGTTGTTGCATTTTAGCTCATTGTTTTAATGAGATATATATTATAGTTAAATATATTATTAGATATATTTTGTCACAGCTGAAGTTAATTTCATAGTTCATTCATTTCATAGTGTCCCAATACTGGATTGATGAAACTAGTACATTTTCTCAAGAACATTTTTAGGCTTCATGCAAGGATTGTTAGAGGAATGTAGATTCATCCATCTGGGGGGTTTTCTGGTGTCGTCCTCACCTAAGAAGGCAGGTAAGGTTTAATATATGTGAGACGTATGCATACAGGTGCTGGTCATAAAATTAGAATATCATTGAAAAGTTGATTTACTTCACAAATTCCATTCAAAAAGTGAAAGTTGTATAATGAATACATTCAGTCCACACAGACTGATATATTTCGAGTGTTTATTTATTTCAATTTTGATGATTATAACTGACAAGTAATGAAATGAATGGGTTTTTTCACAATCCTCTCCAGGGAGTGGTTATCCCTATTGCTTGTATGCTTTTTTTCTACCACATCTTTTCCTTCCCTTCGCCTCTCTAGTAATGTGCTTTGACACAGAGCTCTGTGAACAGCCAATGACCTTTTGTGTCTTGCCCTCTTGCAAGGTGTCAATGGTCGTCTTTTGGACAACTGCCAGGTCAAGAGTCTTCCCCGTGATTGTGTACTCTACAGAACTACACTGAGAGACAATTTAAAGGCCTTTGCAAGTGTTTTGAGTTAATTATCTGATTCAATATTGAACCTTTTCTCAAAATTCTAATTTTCTGAGATACTGAATTTTTCATTAGTTGTCAGTTATAATCATCAAAATTAAAAGAAATAAACACTTGAAATATGTCAGTCTGTGTGTAATGAATGTACACATTATACAACTTTCACTTTTTGAATGGAACTGGTGAAATAAATCAACTTTTTGATGATATTCTTTTGATGATAATTTTATGCCTAACATCTGTATATATGTAGCCTCCGCTTCCTCGTCTCTCAGAGGTGAGCTCTGTCCATGGTGCTGATATAAATTACAGGTGTAGCTCATACGGGTCTTTAGGGCATATTGGTGCTCGAGACAAATGTATTGCTGTGTGAAGTTTTTGTGGCTACACTTCATTATATACTTCAATTCAGTTTTATTCATATGGTGTCAAATCACCACAGCAATTTTAAAGTGCTTTACGTTGTAAAGTTAACAATCAGGTGATCTACGAGCCAGCCTTTGTGACGGTGGGAAGGAAAAACTCCTGTTTAACAGGAAGAAACCTCCTCAAAACTCTATGAATACAAATATCAGCTTTCCCCCCACAATTCTTTGTCTAACCAAACATTGTATACTTCAAACTGCAGTTTGAAGTATACAATGTTTGTGCCCCTTAAGAAAATGGCCTTTAAAACGCGCAGACACTCACACAATTCAAACTAGGAGCCCGAGTGCCGCGAGTCCCTCGACCATTAACTCTAATGTTAACTTTTCTCTCGTCTCTTAAGCAAAAGCAGAAGCGAAGGCAGTTTTTAAACTGCGATTTCTCTGCTGTGTTTGGTGTCGTCGACACAGGTAAAGTAACCTGTCCTTGTGCTCGTAGTGTGAAAGGTTTTACATGGAGAGCTACACCCGAGAAGTCACGAAACGTGCAGATGAACAGATTTAAGTTTTTGCGATGGAGAGCTTCAGTTTTTATAGTGTAAGGGTTTTAATTCAGGGTTTCTGTGTGCTTAGTGAAGAAGACTCTGCAGGTACAATTAGATGCATGTTTTGTTTTTACAGTATGGTGGCATTTGTTTTAAACAGCTTTTAAATATTTCTAATAATAAACGGGACTTGTAGCATGAAAATTAGCTCTATTGCCATGCTGTTTTTCATTAGAGCCACTAGAGGGCAGCACTGTAGAGCTTTTCTACTTCACTGGCAGTTTTGATGTTATGACCTCAGGCTAATTGATGTTCTTTTTATATTTGGTCCAGGGCGGCTTTTAATGACATAATCAGAGTTAGTGGTACATGACTGCAACAAGAAGAAAAAGAAAACATATCTGGTATTTGTTACTTAGAAAAAACATAGCTGCATCACGTCATTTCTCATTTGTACACAATAGCTATGACTAGATATGACGTCAAAAATGACGGAAAGTGGGGGGGAGAGTGTAGTATTGGAACAAATCTTGCCAAACACTCAGAATTTCGAATTAAAATATGAAAACAAAAAGAAGATGCATAGTGCGCGTACTTCAAGCGTGCAGACCCTGAATTGGGACACAGCCAGGGTCTGCACGCTTGAAGTACGCGCACTACGCGTAGTACGAGAAGTGCGGAAGTGAGAGGCTTGTGAAATGGGACGGTCTAGCCTTCGTCGCGCTGTTCAGGTTGCCTAGCAACCATGATACTAACCGCGAGAAACATTACATACAGCTTTGTGTGACAGAAATGAAGGAGAAAAATGTTTTGTTGGTCATTCATTTCTGTCATGACATCACTTTGATTAGTTGAGTATCTGAGGCTGAGACCACGGGACTGTAAAACATGATTGTTGGGCTTCATTTCTGTGCTGAACAGTCATTTCAAGATTAGTTAGTAAATAAAAATTAGTTAATGTTGTTCATGAGACTAAAATCATCTCACTGTGGTAATGTAAATATAATATGGCCAATATTATATATCTATATATATATATCTATATATATATATATATATATATATCTATATATATATATATATATATATCTATACATCTCTCTATCTATATATCTCTCTATCTATATCTCTCTCTATATATATATATCTCTATCTATATCTCTCTATATATCTATATCTCTCTATCTCTCTATCTATATCTATATCTCTATCTATATCTGTATATATATATAAAACACCCAGCACGCCCCTGCGGGCGGTTTATCCTTCAAGCTCGGGTCCTCTACCAGAGGCCTGGGAGCTTGAGGGTCCTGCGCAGTATCTTAGCTGTTCCCAGGACTGCGCTCTTCTGGACAGAGATCTCCGATGTTATTCCCGGGATCTGCTGGAGCCACTCGCCTAGCTTGGGAGTCACCGCACCTAGTGCTCCGATTACCACGGGGACCACCGTTACCTTCACCCTCCACATCCTCTCGAGCTCTTCTCTGAGCCCTTGGTATTTCTCCAGCTTCTCGTGTTCCTTCTTCCTGATATTGCTGTCATTCGGAACCGCTACATCGATCACTACGGCCGTCTTCTTCTGTTTGTCTACCACCACTATGTCCGGTTGGTTAGCCACCACCATTTTGTCCATCTGTATCTGGAAGTCCCACAGGATCTTAGCTCGGTCATTCTCCACCACCCTTGGGGGGCATCTCTCATTTTGACCTCGGGACTTCCAGGTTATACTCGGCACAGATGTTCCTGTACACTATGCCGGCCACTTGGTTATGGCGTTCCATGTATGCCTTGCCTGCTAGCATCTTGCACCCTGCTGTTATGTGCTGGATTGTCTCTGGGGCATCTTTACACAGCCTGCACCTGGGGTCTTGCCTGGTGTGATAGACCCCAGCCTCTATGGATCTTGTACTCAGAGCTTGTTCTTGTGCTGCCATGATTAGTGCCTCTGTGCTGTCTTTCAGTCCAGCTTTGTCCAGCCACTGGTAGGATTTCTGGATATCAGCCACCTCCTCTATCTGCCGGTGGTACATACCGTGCAGGGGCCTGTCCTTCCATGATGGTTCCTCGTCTCCCTCCTCTTTCTTGGGTTTCTGCTGCCTGAGGTATTCACTGAGCACTCGGTCAGTTGGGGCCATCTTCCCAATGTATTCTTGGATGTTCGTCGTCTCATCCTGGACTGTGGTGCTGACACTCACCAGTCCCCGGCCCCCTTCCTTCCGCTTAGCGTACAGCCTCAGGGTGCTGGACTTGGGGTGAAACCCTCCATGCATGGTAAGGAGCTTTCTTGTCTTTATGTCAGTGGCTTCTATCTCCTCCTTTGGCCAGCCTATTACCCCAGCAGGGTACCTGATCACGGGCAGGGCATACGTGTTGATGGCCCGGATCTTGTTCTTACCATTCAGCTGACTCCTCAGGACTTGCCTGACCCTCTGCAGGTACTTGGTGGTTGCAGCCTTTCTAGTGGCCTCTTCATGGTTCCCATTTGCCTGCGGGATCCCCAGGTACTTGTAACTGTCCTCTATGTCTGCAATGTTGCCTTCTGGTAGTTCAATCCCCTCAGTTCTGACTACCTTCCCTCTCTTTGTTACCATCCGACTACACTTCTCCAGTCCGAACAACATTCCAATGTCATTGCTGTATAGCCTGGTAGTGTGGATCAGTGAATCGATGTCTCGTTCACTCTTGGCATACAGCTTGATGTCATCCATGTACAGGAGGTGGCTGACAACTGCTCCGTTCCGTAGTCGGTATCCGTAGCCAGTCTTGTAGAACAGCAGTGGGGACAGAGCATCTCCTTGGTAGATCCCGCACTTGATGGTGACTTGTGCTATGGGCTTGGAGTTGGCCTCTAGTGTTGTACGCCACATCCCCATTGAGTTCCTGATGAAGGCTCTTAGGGTCCCATTGATCTTGTACAATTCTAGGCATTCCAGTATCCAGCTGTGGGGCATTGAGTCATAGGCCTTCTTGTAATCAATCCAGGCAGTGCACAGGTTGGTCAGTCTGGTCTTGCAGTCTCGGCTGACTGTTCTGTCTACCAGTAGCTGGTGTTTTGCGCCTCTGGTATTCTTTCCAATTCCTTTCTGTGTCCCACTCATGTATTGACCCATGTGCCTGTTGTATTGACCCATGTGCCATATCTTAGCCGATATGATGCCTGACAGGAGCTTCCATGTAGTACTGAGGCAGGTTATTGGTCGGTAGTTGGAGGGGACCGGTCCCTTCTTGGGGTCCTTGGGGATCAGGACCGTCCGACCTTCGGTTAGCCATTCCGGGTGTCTCTCGTTAACTAGCAGCTGGTTCATTTGTGCTGCCAGACGCTCGTGGAGTGCAGTCAGCTTCTTTAGCCAGTAGGCGTGAACCATGTCGGGCCCTGGTGCTGTCCAACTCTTCATACTGGAGACCCTTTCTTGGATATCTGCCACTATGATGGTTACTGGACCCTGTTCAGGGAGGTCGCTGTGGTCTGCCCTCAGATCCACTAGCCACTGAGCATTGCCGTTATGGGTTGCGTCCTTCTCCCATATGGGGTCCTTCTTCCAGTATTGCTCCGTCTCCAGCCTTGGTGGTGCTGTTCTCTTATTATTGTTCCCTTGCCACTGAGGTTTATTCTCCTGCCTTCTATCTCTCTGGTGTACCTCCTCAAGCGGCTGGCCAAGGCTGTGAGTCTTTGCTTGGCAGTTTCCAAGGCCTCAGGTATTGCTGTATTTCTTAGGCACCTTATTTGTCGCACCTTTCTGCAACTCCGTTAGTTGGCTAACCTCCCTCCGTGCTACTTTGATCTTGCCCTCTATCCTCCTTCTCCATGGAGGGTACTGCCCCTTGTGGCTGTTCAACTTGTAGCCAAGCATCTCACTGATCACTGCTGCCGTAGTGTAGATCAGCTTGTTAGTGTCGGTAATCGTGGTTGTAGGTATTGCCCGTAGTGCTGCATTAACATCATCTAGCAGACCTTCTGAGGGTACTTCACGTAATCTTGGTAACCGGCTACGGGGGATCCAGGTTTCAAGCTTGGCCATTATCCTATTTTTCAGGTCAGTTCCTCTCGCACTCAACGATCCTTCTCCTATCGCACTTGGGGCTATGTACCCAATCTCGGGTGGGGGTGATGATATCTCCCTGCCTCCTCCTTGCCGTAGCATTTGTGTTGTACCTCGTCAATCTCTAGCTGTGAGAGCAGTCCCTCCTTTCGAATGTTGGAACACTGAGCTACTAGTTGTTTCGCCGTCATTGTGGATGTTGGGTATCGAAGAATCCATAGGTCCGTCATCCTATTCATGTAGCCCCTTACGCCGGGGTTACTTGCGTAGTAGCATTCCAACAACGCCCTGTTTTCGTCTCTTGCCCACCGATGCCTTCTTGTTCCAGTAGCCCACTTTTCGTCAGGGTGCCCTGGTTCCTCAACACCTGACGCGGACCTTGTTGATCCGGGCGACGTCTGAGCCGGCATGCCTTCATATTTATCTGTCTCGCTCATGCGGTAGGCTCGCTTAGCATAGGGGGTCTAGCCTTAGGACCCTTACTGGATACAGACGCCCCAGGCAGGAATCGAACTTGCGATCCTGGGTTCCAAAGGGGTGTAGTCTAACCGCTACGCTATCCAGCTGCGTCTAACCACTACGCTATATATATAGTGGATATGGAGATATATACACACATACATACATACATACATACATATACATACACACATACATACATACACATATACATACACATACACACACACACACACACACATACATACATACACATACACACACACACACATACATACATATACACATATACACACACACACATACATACATATACACATATACACATACATATATATAATTTTATTTTATTTTTTTTAAATTACAGGATATATTACAGCAGTGAGCTTGAACTCTGGGTCAAAGATTCAAGTTGCATTTATTTAAATATCCTATCACCTTAAATGATTAATAGACTGATATATTAAATATTCCTTTATTGGGTGAGAAAATCAGACCATGTCATAACTGCTTTAAGTCATACAGAATAGATATCGGAGCCTTAAACAGGCTGACTTCTGCTAAATGGGTCAAACTGGGCAGAAAGTATACAAACACATAACATCCGCTATGGATTGTGGGATATATGGGACCACGCTTGATATTTGGGGAAATCGACGGCGCATTTGAAGTACACTTCGAATTGTGACAGCCGTCGCGTGGCGGTGACGTAATCGCACTCAAAATGCGTACTTCAAGCGTGCGGTCTCTTAATTGGGACACAGCCTCAGCTTTGTATTCAGAGTTTAAAAGTCTTAGAGGACCAAATCCCACACTAACGTACACCAGTAAAACGTGTTTAGAAAAAAAGAAAAAAAAGAAAAGAAAAACCCAACCCAGCCGAGATTTATTGAAACCACTTTTATTAATCAAAATGACCAAAAGTAGCTGAAACAGGAGACGACCGACAGAATCAACATTCAAAATATGGAGAAAAAAAAAAAAATAAAAAAATAAAAATAATAATAATAAACCAACAAACGATTTCTGTAAAGTGCCAAACAAGAAAAAAAAAAAAAAAAAAAAAAAAAGTCTTATTAATGAGAGTTTACATATATTAAGAAAAACAAAACACCACACAAACACCACCACATAGAAAACTATTTTTAATACGCTCAATAAAAAGAAAATTAGAAGTCTCATACAGATATATCTATACATTTAAAAACAAAAAAAAAAAAAAAAAAAAACTATACCATGTAGACTCTGCTCCAAAATGATGTTGGCCTGCAGGGGCCTGAAAGAGAGGCGTTTGATCAGTAGTTCATCAACCTGGGCTTTCCTTTGACTACCCACAGTTATGAGTGCTCATACGCATTGTGCAATTTTAATCAGTTATATTAAATAAAAAAATAATAATAATAATAAAAAAAAAAACAAAAAAAAAAACCCACACACAACAACTTTAACCCTCCAACATCTAATACATTCTAATGCCACCCAGAAACAGGGGATTTCTGATGAAGGCACACAACAGGGAGGATTGTTCATAATGATGTCACCTCCTATCTAGATATTTATACAAAATAAAACAAGTTCTAGATCAGACTGTCCACCAGTGGAACGGGAATTCTCACCGAGGTGAATAAAATGTCACAACTTTGGTAACCTGCTGAGGAAAACGGGGCAGAAGTGGCCTTACCTGGGATCCCTCCATCAATAAAAACTGATCTTTATCCTGCAAACGCCTCACTCAAGTGCATTCTACTAAGTCATGATGGTGTTCTTGTGTTCAAAAAAAAAACAAAAAAAAAACAAAAAACAATGAGGTTAGTATTCGAGTATTGATTTTATTAACAAAATGTTATATCTTTAATGGCTGTACGTGCAACAAAGGTGAGAAACGTAAACATTGTGAAAGTCGTAGTGTTAATCAGGTACGATGAAATGACCTTGGAAGAGACCGGCGAATCGGAACAAAGATGACACAAACGATGCATCTTTGACCCTTTTGGATGAATAAAAACACAATATAAAAAGACAATTAAATAACACAGAAAAAACTAGACAAAAATGACAATTCATGAGGATTATTGACGATTTCTGCAGAACAAAGCTGAGTGCCACCAGCCTGCTGGTTAGGTCTTCTGCCTCCTCTTACTGCTCATTTCAAAATAATGCGCCTCGCTTTTCCCTTTCAGTTGTGGGACCTTCTTCCTGATGCTGGGCTCTGTTTTAACAGCTCTGATGTTGGGGCAGGAGTTTTGCGGTGCCCGTGCAGGTTCCGGTTTTAGAGTCTGCTTGATGGCGTTAGTTGCGGCTGCTTGTTTTCGCCCTGCCCTCTGAGCTGTGACTGCTGTTTTATGATGGGCCCTTCTGCTTCCAGCAAAGCCAGAGTTGCCCCCTGGGACCCGCCCGGGGGAGTCGGCAGTACTGCGTGAGGGGGTGGCGGCTGCTTTGTTGACGGCCGGTCCATTAGTTTTGACTGTGGCCTCCTTGCTTTTTGGCAGGGAGCAGGCAGGTTTAGCCGGTGCTGGAGAGGCTGTCCGTGAGCAGGGGGTGGGTGTGCGGGACTGTGAAGGGGTCGTTGCTGCTGATCTGGGAGTTGGAGTTGCAGCTCTTGAGGCCGTTTTCGCTCGCTTCACTGCCTCGAGACGGAAGCGCGAAGCAGAGGAGCCGGGACAGCGTTGTGCTAGACGAGAGCGCTGGCTGGCGCCCAACGGAGGGCGGGTGTCTTTAGAGGTAGCTGACTGTACTGGTGAAGTGATAGGGCGCAGCACTGGGACCAAGGTGGGAGAGGTGCTGGAGCTGGAGGGTTTGGGACATTTGGAGGACGGCTCAGGGCAGACGGGGCTTCTGGGCTGAGAGGAGGCACAGCGAGGTGGTGGTCTGAGCTTTAATTTGGAGGTGGAGCTTGGATCCACAGCAGCAGGTGATGGAGCTGCGGCAGCAGTCAGAGCTCTACCCTGACACCCAGGGCTAGGAGACTGCCTGGAAGTGCTTCCCACAGGCGTGTGGGGCTTAGAGGAGTAACCTTTGGAGGTCACAGGCAGAGGAAGCTGGGTAGGCTTCCTGGGGAAGGACCCAGTCATCTGGATGTTCTTCTTAGGCGCACACACTGAACCCTTCCTGGGCATTGTGGGTGTGCAGGCTGGAGAGGCGTTGTAGGACCGACACGTCTGACCTACGGCGGACACAGACGCTGGCTTACAGGCTTGAGTCGAAGAGGAGGAAGAGGTAGAACAGGAAGAAGATGAAGAGGAGGATGAAGGTGACATGAGATCAGTGACAGCAGCGAGCGGGTCCATGTCAGGAGGAGGAGCTGAACTCCCATGATGACCCCCGAGGCCTGGGGGGCCTTTTTGGAAGGCCAGGATCTTCTGCTCCAGAGTGGTGAACTGCAGTACCCGCAGCGGGTCGTATTTCAGCAGGAAACCTCGGAGGGTGTCCCAGCCGCCACCGACGCGCACCATCACATGTTTGTCATGAAGCATCTGAGGACACAAAGCAGAAGAAGGGCTGCTGTAAAAATTCACTCATTTTCAGTTTGGACAGTCCAACACCAACAAGTCCTTCAGTAACTGCAGACACACAGATGTAGTTTGGCTCTTTGGACAGCGGCGTTTTTATAATGTCATCACATCCAGCCACAATTGGTTAATGAGCTTACATGTTGAGTTACAGTTAAAGCCGCTGCGACTGCAAGGGGATGCACACATTGGCAACAGCCACTGTGCATACTTGCTAAAATGTGTAGTCTTTGGCTGTTTTTCATTTGCCCACCTCAACTGCAGTGTGCGTTCATACTAACCCGAATGAAGATGGTCTTATCTCCGAGTCTGTAGCGTCCCTCAGACAGGTACTCGATGGACACTCTGTTAGAGCAGTTGCAGGGTGGGTTATCCATGTCATGCTCCTAAATGAGGAAGGGAAAGACACAGTAGAAGGCAATTAGAAAGCTAAATTAAAAGTTTGCCTGGCAGCGATGCTGCATTCCCAACGTAATGGATATCAGCAAGGATTTAATTGGGATCTATAGAGCTCATTTACTACTCCATAGATCTTATATTGATCCTGCATGCAGCACTTTGGGTTTATCCATCTCTAAAGTAGAAATTCTCAAACTGTAAGGTGCAAAGATTTAGAGTGGCGCAAACATTTTTTTTAGATTCTGAAGTGATCCAGAAAATAGCTGCACCTCATTGGCTGCCCCTCTTCTGGCTCAGTATTTTTATGACCCATCTCATCACCATGACTGAGATGATCAAATAAGGCCAAACTGATGTCAGCTCAGCACAAGAGCTGAAAAAGTAGCTGCAGACCAATTATTCAGAGCTGCCTCTACCTGAGCCCACACACTCATAATGCAAAACACTGGTGATCTTTAATAATGGGGAAAAAAACAAAAACAAAACAAAAAAAAAAAAACAGCACAACAGGTCTCCTTTAATGTAGGGTGACCAACTGTCCTCTTTTCCCCAGACATGTCCGCTTTTCGCGTTCTGTCCGGGGGGATTTTTGAGATTGATGAAAATGTCCGGGTTTTCTATGCGCCTACAGAGGACCCATATGTGTGACATCATCCAACAAGTAGTTGTTCGGGCTCACAGACGCACACCTGATGATGTTTAAAAGATGCCAAAGTGCAAGTGCAGCTTTTCAAAAAAAACTGCAAAAGAAATTTCCCCTCGTACAGTCCCGGTAATTTTTCTTACACAGACGAGACTTATTTCTGTACCATTATTTACTTCCAGAGGTTTTTAAGCTATTTTTCTTTGCACTTGTTGACTTGTAAAAGCCTATATGATGTTTTTTATTTCACCATTCATTAACCGCACAGAGAAGGCATCGTTTAAATATGTTACATTTTCATACAGTATTATTAAAGTTCTTCGTGACTAGGCCAAGTGTCTTTTTTTTTTTTTTTTAAATCAAAATATGGTCACCCTACTTTAATGACCTCACGTTTGCTTAAGCGAGCAGTAATCCATCCAATAACTACACCCTCCGTGTCACGGAAGTCCAGCACGTCGACTTTATGTTAAAATTTCTCTAAAGATGAGACCAATGACCGGGTGATGAAGGCACCTGTCAGGCAGCACAGGTTACAAGGAGCTGATTGTTGCTGCTCAAATGTAATGGGCAGACTCAGCTGGGAATAGACACACTGGGATTGTGGATGCTTTTATCCAAAGTGCCTTCCACTTCAATGAGTGCAGTTTATTTTTAGCACAGCCATCTCCTCTGGGAATAAAACTATCAACTGTGACGGTGTTGGTGCATCATTTTACCCAGTGAACCACACAGAGGGCTGAACCCTCCTAACACCACCCTCAGTCTCCATCAGTGAGGCAGAGTGAGATGGACCACTTCCACCCACTGCGAGTACATATGTACGACGGCCCACATGTGTAGCCTGGAGGTCACGTGTCATTTGCCGTCACACGTGACCTCGAGTGGCGACAGAGCATCACATGGTGGGCTCTGATGCGTCATGCACCCTCTGGGGTGCCGATGGCCGTCTGGCGCCATCTTGGCTCAGCATCAATGCAGTTGCACACGTACCACATGTTCAGCAGCCTCACGCCAATGTGTGCTTTAAATTCCCAAACATCTCCTCATCTCTACGCGACCTATCAGGATCGTAATCCAGACGACACGTGCTCCGAACACAGCGACGTCGCTAAAGGAAGCCACAGATTTTGCCTCAAGGTGAAAAAACCCGATATGAGGTTTGTTTCAGTTTGTTTCATCACTGAACTCACCCCGAGTTGGTAGAGGCCGCTGTGCTGGCAACACACGCTGAAGGTTTTGACCGCCGGAGGCGGCTCCTCTGTCAAGAGCAGAGTCTCCTCCATTTCTATCTCCTTCTCCAGCTTCACCAGCACAGGAGGCTCCACGCCGTACCTGAGACGCACAGAGATTACAGTGGAAATTCAATCTTAAACAGTTTCTAATCCCTCTAAAAGTGCCTTCGGTGTTTAAAGACTTACTTGGAGATGATGCGACCGATCTCCAGCAGACAGAGGCAAACCTGTCGAGGCTCCTTGTGCAGCACTGAGGTGGAAAACAAAGCAGATTAGTTACAACAACAGCTGACGCTCCTGCTCCCTTTGGATGGGGCGAAGCAGACAGAACAGGAGTGACAAAGTGAATTCACGTGTTGAACTCCAAAAGGTGACGCGACGAGAGCAACATTAAAGTTAATTATTCCCCGAGGAGACGATGAGGGATTCTGCGAGCATAACTAGTCACTCGAGGACACTAACAAAAACATTTATCTACATGTACACATGCTGTGCTCCAAATCGCCCCAATCCAGTTTGCTGGTGAGTCTTTCATTTGTAATGAAGTGATCTCCCATAGAGAGTACTCAGTGTGATTGCTCTCCTCAACAGATCCTATTAAACCATTAAGAAGTACAGCTTAAAGAGCAGACTCAACTTACAGCCCGGATCTAGTCCTTTTCATCCCATTAGCATGCTGAACATGAAGCCGAACATTGGAAGTTGAGGATAATTACATATGTTATAGCAGTTAGTGTTTTGAGGTTTGTAGATTTGTACTGAGGTGAAAAAAGAAAGCGTGCAGGAAAGCTCAAACCTTTTTCTAAGGTTTTTAATCCAAAAGCAGGAGTCAGCTGATAGAAAACATGTTGTGTGTTCACATAGTTGCATCTAAATGACCTGGATTAAAAGATTTTTATCAACTAAGATTACATTTGTCCTGTGCCAAAGTTTGAGACTGAGAACAAAGCTTAAAGTTTAATAACTGAAGAATTTTAATGAGTTAATTTGTGTTCTTACGGTAACTCAACAGCCCAGAATCTGGCCCAAGTGCAAGTCAGATGGCGGTCAGAGTTCAAGCTGCAGTGCACGAGCTTGTATAAAGATAGACGACGAGAGAACTGAAAGATTTCTTACTTAAAAGGTAACAAGCACACGGCTACAAACAGGACTCCACCACAGAAAGCAAGCAGTTTGTTGTTGGTTTGTGCTGCAGTGTGTTGTAGGTCTTTACCGAGGCCTTCCGACTCAAACAAGTAGGTCTCCTCCACACCGATGTGTCGGCACCAGGCCAGGAAGTTGGCGGTGTTGTCGCGAGCAAAGAAGGAGCCTGGAGAGGCATCCCGCTTGCATGCTACCTTCCTTGTAGGAAACAGCTGTCATGGGGATAGAAAGTAAACCTTTATCGTCACGAACCATGACATCAAGGAGATTTATGTCAAACTACAGAAAATACACAGAAATCCAGCAGTCAATAGGCTGAATATAACCTGGTCAAATTCTATTAAAACGTGTCCCAAACACACAGCACAAAGGACTGTATGGCCAGGAAATTCATTTAGTTTCATCATACTGGGCGTTCATAGGTCTTCCCAAACATTCCTTATGTGAGAGCAGGGAAGCTGAGCCGCGTGACTCACCTTGCTAAGCGCAGAGGGGCAGCTCTCAGCGATCTTAGTCTGCAGCACACTGATAAGCTTGCAGAGCTTCACACCATTATTCAGGTCCTCCATGAAAGCCTCGGCTCTCACCTCCTCTCCTGGAAAAGAGAGGAGTTTATTATATTTTCTAAATTACAGAATAATCTCTACTCACAGTAACCGAGCTCAATGGAAAAAAACAGCCTACCTTACCTGGTTTTTTCCAGTTCTTTGAAAAGATCACGTTCACACAACAAAAGCCTTTTGTTGTCCTTTTGTTTAAACAGATACCACACTGAAAGACTTCAGCTTTTCAGCAAGAGCCTACTGAAGGAATTATAGCGTTCCCACGAGCCTTTATTGTTAAAATCACCGCTCTAGGCAACTCTACAAAGGCTACCAAGGGAACAAAATCCACGATACCGTCCCGCAAAGTGAGAACGATTGCTCTGTAAAAGTTTATTTTCCACCAACAACAGTGAGCCCCCAAGGCCTGGAACTTTACCCACCGTTTGCCACCTGCTTCTACAACGTCCAGCCTCTCAGGATTGATGATCAATGGTCAAACAGTTTAAAACAAATCTTATAATGCGGGTCTTTATAGTCATGGTACCAATAATTTACATTTAGTGTCAGCACCTGCCCACATTCCTCATGAGAAAACTCAAAGTCTGCCTCTGAAAACACAAACGTATTCAGCAACAACAATAGAGTTACCAGTCAGCTTTGATTTCCTCCTATATTCTAAAAGAGACAATAGATGTCAGTAGAATAGCACACATTGACAAAATGAAAGATTTGGTTCCACTGTGGTTTGCTATGAGCTGGTTGGGAATAGCGGCATTCAAATCCAATTACATGGGAAACCCGTGTCAATAGCGCTTCAGTACTTTCCTAGCCTGGAGGTGGAAACTGTTCACATGCAACCGTCAGCTGTTAATTCCCAAACGCACAGGTTTGGACACAGGCACGGTTCTACAATACGCCTGGAAACGTTTAAGAAAAAAGTGATGCAGAACAGCTGATGCTTACCCAGCATGCCAGTGAGCCATATGGCCAAGTCCTCCTGCATGGGCACCAGCGTGGCCTCGTGCCGCACCGCCAACCACTGGTCATACTGGAAGACATCTGTGAGGCCGGGGCCGTGCCGCTGCACTAATGGGCTGCGAGGGCTCTTGGGGCTCAGTGAGGGGGCGTCAAACTTCTCCCCAAACCACACCTGGAAACAAAGAATCGCACATGTAGGAAAAACAATTAAATAAAATAAAAGAACACAAATTAGTGTTTTAACCTCCTAGGACCTGGCGTCCACATATGTGGACATTTTTGGTTATTTAGACCCAGATACTCAATTTTGCTCTACAGGGGCCTGATATCCACTTACGAGGACACTATACTACCACTGTTCTATCGAAATTAACAATAAATAAATAAATAAATAAATAAATAAATAAATAAATAAAAATCCTCATTTGTGGCTCTCATTTTTCTTAGAAAAAAAAAAGAAAAAAATATGGTAATTCTTTGTTTTTACATTCATCGGGCCCCAATCAGCCCAAATATCAAAGAGAAATTAAAAATGCTTGCCGTGGAAGAGTTCGGGTCTTAGGAGGTTAAATGCTGCCAACTGTCTTGGATGTCAGGGCTTGTTTTGTGCTTTGACACAAACTAAACTATCGAGTCTTGGAAAGGCACACACCGTCAATACAAGTCATGTCCAATCAGCTGAATGCAACACAAGTGGACTTCAGAGGTACAGCAGAGCAGAGCTTGTCCTGTTTGAAAGCAGGTAAGCTACCTGTTCTCCGACTCTTTTACTCCCTTTACCTCCAGGCTTTTGTTGTTCAGACAAATGCACAGAAAATATTATCTTTTCCATGAGGAGCTGTGTTATAAGTCTGAGCATGCCTCAGTCAGCACACAGTCTGTGAAAACACCAAGTCCACAGACTTTAAAAAAAAAATAAAAAAATAAAAAATAAAAAAATAAAAACCACACTGAAAAACGACTAAAGATTAGGAATCATTCCACGACCGGCTCTCTGCAGCATTATGATAGCCTACCTACCCATTCAGCCCAGCACTGAGAGAATGAGGGGAATTTATGGGAGCCATCCATGCAGAGAGGACGTGTCAGGGATGCCGTCACAGCACACTTCACTTCTGTGAACACACACTCCACACAACATGCTCTAACAGATCCACTGAAGCTCAGCCTGTTTTTAAACCTTCCATCATCAGTTTGTGTGTTTCAGTTTTACTTTAATTGATATGTCTAACTAAAAGCCATTATTCACTTTAGGTCTGTCAGGAAAAAAAAAAAAAAAAAAAAAAAAAAAGATAAAAACAAATAAATACATGTTTTGCCTGGAGTGAGCTGCTGACCCCAGCTCGAGACAGTGATGTCTCATCATGTTCATCTCTTCTGTCACACACACTCCCTTTCCATTCTCCCTCACTTTTTTTAGTCATTGGTTTAAGTCACTAAATCTGATTTAAAAAGAAAGTAGAGAAAGAAAATATTCCTGAGACAACATCTGATGGGGTTGCAAAGTCATCTGTGTATAGCATTAACCTTGATTGTCAGAGTATTAGCAATGTGGTCACGTAAAAGACACGAGACAAAGCTAAAGCTTCTTCTCCCCGAGTGTGTGTGGTCTGTATGGTGTGTGTGTGATGCAAGTGCACAAACTAGTTACCCCATTTTGTTCTTAAGTTTTTGATTGTTTACAGGCAGCCGACCATGTAATCTAGAAACCAGCAGCAGATGTGCACCGTGACAGCTCGTCCAGACATTACATAACTCACTTCAGGATGACACCCCCACCCCCCTCCTACCCTGTATGCTGACATCTGTCTAGGATACAGTCTTTAATCTTTGCATCCATCTCATACCATTGAGCAAAAAGGGGACACTGAGTCCACTGTGCTTAAAACAAACCACAGTCTTGTTGAGGCCTTTAATGAATTGCATTCGCTCAGCAAACGCTAATTCACAAACAGGAAACCTTCTGGGCAGCAGAACAGAGAGAGACTGTTATACAGTAATGGGCCTGTACTGATACTTTGAGCTATCCCAGACACTGTATGTGCAAGCTTCGAGTAGGCTTGTAAACAATGAAGCACTGAATTAGGGATATTGAATCTTTAGCAAGTCTTTGGCAAGATGAATCCATCTTTATAGTAAATAAAACTACATTAAAAAAGGGAATTTCAAGGAACTGGGGGCATGACGGTCCCTCATTTTAGGTTATAAGAGATTAAGAACTTATTAGGACTGTGTGAACTTGGTCTTTAACCTTCAATGTCAATATGCAGTCTTATAATGAGGATTCCAGAGAGAAAAGTGGGGGAAAAAACAAAAACACGCTCTTCCTATACACTAACTGCTAAAAAACACAATCATGCTGTGTGCCCTCCATTTTTGCAAATCACATTTTGACTTTGAGGTTCTGCTCCGGTGATTTAATACGGCACAGCCATTAAGCTGGGGGATTCTCAAGAGGAAAGCTCATGAAAGCAGCAGAGGCCCAGAATTTCTGACTTTTAAACCAGTAAGGGTCAAAATTCACGACCATCATAGCCTATGTTTCCCATACATCTCGAACATCCAACTTGAATCCTGTTTGTAGAGCGAGAGGTTTCAATCACATCTGATCTCACAGTGTTAGACGAGTCATAAAGTTGGGTTCAACAGTGCCAGCTCATACAAGCTGATGGCTCAGCTGATGAACTTCCATGCATCAATTTAATTAGATGATACAATGATGCTACATGAGGTGCCATTTGAGGCTTTAGCCTACATACAAGCTGCTTTGCAACCCACCTCCAAAACAGGACCTCTTTTCTTGTTATTTCTAACTTAACGATCATCACATTTCTTTTCGCTGAAAGCTGATGTGCTCTGTGTTGGGGTCCCTGCCTGCAGCTTTCCAATGTCTGCACTTTGAAGAGCTTTAAGAGCCAAAACAGACTCTTACAGGTAAACCTGAATGAGGGTAGATGTAAATAATCCTTTGGTGATAGTGGATCTGTCTGAACTGAGATAAAGCCCCATGTTCGTCCATGTCATATCACCTTTGACCCCAAAGTGTTGAGGAGCTTAAAAACACGGGAAAGTGGCAAAACGCCCGATGTTCAGAACTGTCCCGCTGTCTCAAGGTTGTCTCGCTTCAAAAGACACCGATTACGCAACAGCTCAGAAGCTTAACCTGCCCACAGTGTTCTCTACAGTCACAACAACGCATGTTATTTTTTGCAACATGCAGCGTAGTGCAACTTTGGATTATCCCCAGTGGTCAGGCAACAATTCTAATCGGCACAGTACCTTTTACGTCACTTCTCAAACTAGTACTTGCACCTGACTGTATGTAGGCTCAGTGAACAGTCAGGTTTTAAAGCTTAATGAAGGCGAGTATAGGGGAATTCAACATTGACCCCTCCCCAAACAACCCATCTCTGTTTACTCATTAGGTACAGGATTGTGTATTGGTAATCCAAAAAAAAAAAAAAAAAAAAAAAAAAAAAAAAAAAAAGTTGACCCCTGATTAAACCATTGGTGGTTTGACCTCCAAGTGTCCTCGGGCAAAATGCTAAATACCAAGTTGCTCCCAATGACAGCAGTGTGTGAATGGGTGAATAAGAGTCTTTATGGAGTGTTCTGAGCACACCAAGCTAGGAAAGAGTCACATGAATGCAAAACATTTTTTTTAATCTTTATTTCAATGACTCATGCAAAATATGTCCATTGAAAACAAGAATTTATCAAGTTAAATGTTGTGTAGCTCAACCAGATCTGTGTAGCTCAACTGGATCTGAAGGATAATTTCCCAATGTAAGAGTTTTCCTTACTTCCCATGGCCTGACTGACCTTTAAACCCGTTAGGATTATAACGAACCCACAGCAGATTGGTTTGGCTAGGCTAAGCTAGCAAAGTCACTCTGTTCTTTTCAGAATGACATGAGCTTTCTGATTGGTCGAGTTTATAGGTGACCATTATCATCTTACCAAAGTTTTTCCTGTCTGTTATGTCTGTTTAGTGGTTGTAGTCATTTCTGCTAATCTATTTTAGCAACAACCAGCATACTGAGCATTTGGCAGTTAAGGAATTTGATATCTCCCCCCCCCAGGAGGTGGAGGAGACCAAAGCAGAGCTAAAAGTGTGACTGTGGTCATTACAAATTCAAGCTAATGTTGCTGCCCCCCACCCCACCCCCACCCTTGCTACCTTTGTTCTCAGTGCACACCCAAAAAATAAATAAATAAATCCATACAGCCGTATGTGCGCGTGCGTACATACACTGCCTATGTCTATAGATATCTCAGTTTCTCACTTGTGTTCTCACGTGATAGAAAAGTTCTGCTAAAAGCCCATCTATTTTTTATCTTGGTGTGATTTTTAACCCACAGCTACTATCACAAGAGATTTCAGGGGCAACAAAGCCTCAGACATTACATATGATAATCACTGCATTTGTACTGACGCTATTATAGATGAATGCATATGCCGCTTAGACTTCCATGAGTGAATAACATCTTCAGCATGAGTGAGCAGAGCAGTCAGTGTGTGACCGATTATCGAATGTGACGGTGCTCTACATGGGCAGTGAAGCTCCGAGTCGAGCTGTGGAAGTCGCTGCAGTGTTACAGTCTGCATCATCACTACAATCTGATACGGATCAATAACCTCACAGGGTGACTGATTGATATTTGGAAAATACAACCCACTAAATACCCTTCTTCTCCATCTACGTTGGTCTGTTTGGTCTGCTCTGTGGCACTGAAGAAGCTTGAGATGCTGCTAAAAGGTCTGATAATCCAAATTAAAAGTTATAAAAGAAGGACCTTCCTTCCACATGTGAAGGGCCGATGCATTTTTTGGGCAAGCAAAATCTTTTCCTTTATACTCTCATTTACCCAGCTTGTTTCTTTACATTCCAAATTTCACTGAGATTATAGTTTGGTGCTACCAAACCATTATTTGGGGAAAACAAAAGAAAACTTAAGAGACGGTGCTACATAAACTACAAAGGAAACTGAATATTATCTGGCGCAGGCAAACTTTCTAAGTAATGTCATCTTTTCTTAATCTGCAACATCCAACCACAGTTCATCGACAGCTCCCAAAAGCCTCATCAACACATCGGCATCAGCCAGAGGGGTTTCCTGCCACATGTTATCCACATAGCACTGAGATACATATTTTGCATATCTTCAGTCCAAGACGGGCAGCGAGAGCCAGGACTTTCCAGACCAGCGAAAAGCATGTGACAAATTTGTAATATGATACATGTGTTGTTTTGGTTTTTGGGATGGGTAACACTTCGTTGCTGGGAGGGGTAGAGAGAGAGGGGAAAGAAAATATCTATCTATCTATCTATCTCATAGTGCATTCCACCCACTCCCCCCTTAGAAATGTGCGGGGAAACTCCTCAGGGTCAGAGTAGTGGAACGTCAGACATGCATAACAAACAAGATGGCATGCTGCAACACAGGTGGGCTCACCACAGTTGTTGAGTGGAAAGACAGATGTCTGCACTTCTTCAATTTGAACACCACAATGTGCAGTATGTGGGAACTTCTTGCCTCAGCATGGCACTGAGGCTCTGACTGGCCCAAAGGGGGCGCTACGATAAGGACTCAAAATCAAATTAGCCCTACAGCATGTGCTAAAATATATAGTGGCTGTACAAGCCCAGAATGAGGACAGCACTGGTTTAAACTGAAATTAAACATCCATGTGTTTGTGAGCTTCATGTATATCAGACTTGAGATGGGGGATGAGCCTACCTGGATGCCAGCCTGGACAGCCATTACTTTGATCCTAGATGATTCCCCTTTTCATTCTGTAGAAACATGAAAGAAAAAAAGAAAAAGAAAAACAGGTCTCAGACCAAATGAAGTTACAGTGCAAAACGTAACATCAAATTCTAATAAGGACAATGTGTTTAAACATCTTGTGTTGTCTTTGCACCATTTTCAATTTAATAAAAATCCTTGTGCTGTTTTTACTTTACCTTTTACATAAAGAATGCAAACTAGAAATTCCAGAGAGCTGCATCTGCGTTCCTGAAAACTGCTAATCAAGATGCACAGGGTATCTGATTAAAAGCTACCTAAGGGAGTTTTAAAGGAACAGTTCACCAACTCCTGCATAAACACATCATGTTGATGCATTTAATATGGATCTGGAGGTGATTAGCTGACTTTAGCGCAGCATGAAAAGACATGCTTTTTAGGAGTTTCTTTTGAAACAGCAGCGGGAGTGGTATCCACTTAAGAGTCTTGAAACCTTGGTGTTGCTGGACAGCAAAGAGAAATGCTGCACAAGTATGAGGTGGATGACTAACCGACTTCTCTATAAAAACTGGTTCCACCATGAAACTCATTCTGAGAACATATGGCGTTCTGTATTCGCACAGAGGGGGAAAAATGTTCTTCATTTATCCAAGTTTGAGGGTTTAAAAAAAAATTCCACTAATATTCAGAGCAGGGTAAAATCCAGGTAATCTAATATTACTTATACAGCACATTTCACTACATGTAAGCTGTGTGTGCCAACAAGACCTGCAAGTTAGACAGCCATTCATTGTTGCTAAACCTGCTTAATGATGAGCCTAAAAATAACAATGTAATAAATCTCAGTTTCCCCAAACACCAAAGTGACATCTTTGCATCCATTAATATGATGAACATAAAATACAGCTGGAAAAGGTTTGGCATGTCATTTTTATGAATGATGCAAAAAATTAATCAATTGACTAGTTGTTTAATCAGTACTTTGGCAAACCCCCATACAGCAAAAGCTAGGTGAGGATAAAATGACAAATTATGTATTAGCTGGAAGAATTTACACAGTTGGTAATTTAGCTAGGTTAAAATCAAGTGAAGTATTGCCAATACTACAGCTTCATGTGTATGACAACATCATTACAAACTTTATCCAAAGTGGAAATGGCAATGTAGCCAATCATAAGCTGCTTTGTCTTGCTGGTGAGTCAAAAAATAAATAAATAAATAAATCAGTTTAAGAGTAGATAATGTGTGCTGTTAGCAATCAGGACTTTCTGACATTTCAGTGACTGTACAAAAAAATAAATCAATACAAATAATGAAGGTGCAGCACTATAATCAATAAATTTTGCTTATTGGCCAACCCTACACTGGAACATGCAGACTCTGGAGTCAAGGCAGAGCCCTATGAGAACAGTGACTTCTAAGCTCCATTTGGACACATGTTGATTATTTCATAAAGTCCATTCCATGTGGCTCTTCTCCCAAACTTAATCTTCATAGCTTTCCTTCATCTCTCAGTCACAGAGGGCCTGTTTTATTAACGAATTAGACAGGAAAGCCAAATGTGACTGTGCTGAGTTAAATAACAGAAGGAAGTTAAAGATATAAACAGCAAACAACCTTCTGCGTTAAAAGGAGGTCCATGCTGTTTTTGCAGGACATGCAATGAGTTTAGGGGGAATCAAACTTTCTCACAAAGGGAGTGATGCTCTGCATCTTTCCCCACACAGGATGTGAGGGATTACCCTGACCCTCCAATGTCCCCGAGGGTGTGTGTGTTTGACAAAGAAAGACAGTGGGTGGGGTGAGAAAGCAATCCCAAGCATGGAGCTCCTAATAACACTGACAATTTGGTCAACGCAGCTGAGGCAATAGTCTGTCAACACCAACCCCTACATTCTCCTTGGACACACAAACCTCAGCTGATATCCACCACAAAATGGAACGTGAAATGGGTTTGTGAAACTTCTACACTGCAGTATTTCACTGTTCTGGTGCTTTCCACTGATGTTGTCATAAACAGATTGATAAAACTGACATAAAAAGATACATTCCTGCAGCTTTACATAAAAATACCGCTACAACTGACACTGAAATGATTTGTTCATCAGAAGCCAGCCCGACAGTACTGTGCACAGTCATCCAATACCACAAGTGCAGCCCAGCGGAGAGGAAATGCAAGTCAGCGACCAAGGACAGGTCGGGATGGACTAGAAAGGATGACAACACGAGACAACTTACCCGAGAACAACAAACATTTCGGACAGTCAGGGAAGATGCTGCAACAAGCAACTCTGATCAACCTCCAAAACATCCTCAATGACGAGCCGAAAACCCTGCGATGTGTCTGTGCAGAGCGGCTCCAACGTCTCTGCTTCCACGAGTTAGCGGGGAGGGAAAGGCAGTGAGAGAATGACAAGGGAGGGTGGGACGAGAGATGGATGGGAGGAGGTGCAAAGGGAGAGCCCTGACTAATCAAGTGGCTACGCTTCGCTAAGCCCTGACCACCCCCTTGCTTCCTCCCCCCAACAATCCTGTCACAGTAGGACCCCTCTCACAAAGCATCCATTGTTTTGTTAGCTTGCCACTCTCCCACCACACACACACACACACACACACACACAGAACTCTCCAATCAGGGTGCCTAACCCTAACCCCCCCCAGGCTTGTCCCACCAGAGCATCCACACAATCTTCCAAGCCAGTACCCAGCAGAGTGTTTGAGGATGGAGGCAGGCCAACAGTAAAAACCCCTCCAGTTGTTAAGCCGCAGGTGCAAAGGAAAATGACATTAGCATTCATGTGGAAAGGGCTTCAAGAAAACTGCCTCAAAGAGAGTAAACTTCAAGGTGGCAAAAGCAGAACACATGACATCATCGGATCAGATGCCCAGATGTTGGTCTGACACAGTTGTTTCAAGTAGCTTCAAGTAGACAATCAAACCCAGATTGTTGACTTGCCACAGCATCTGTAGATTGTCTAATTCTCTGCAAGATATCACATCATGCTCCGAGTAATTCCTGGTGTTGCTCAAGATCAAACAATATTTTTTTTTTTTTAAGGTTTGAGATAAAGTTCAGGGGAATGTGTGTGACAGTTGCAGTATGGGTATTGGCAATAACTGACCGATTAGGTCAGAGACCGAGCACTGAGAAGCATGATTTGTTACATCTACGTCAAGCTTAAGAGGATTTCAGTGAAGTCTTTTAAAGCACGCTTTGGACATAACCTCAGGGCTACAAAGCAAAATACCCAGAGGCAGTGGAAAAACATGGCGACATTTAGAGTTCTAAAGATCCAGAATGGCTCTGCTTCTTTTCGGCATACATGCATTCGTGACGGGTCACGCTCAACAACACTGGACAAAGGGCAAATCTTTGGCTCTGGACTCCAGTTGTGTGCATCTGGGGCTCCAGCAGAGCCTGAGAGCTCGATTTCCTATAGAGACCAAAGGCACCCACACACAGTCAAATGTCAAGCACAGAGGAGGGCGAGAGCTGAAGTCAAAAAATGGGGAGGCGAAGACAAAGCACGTTTCACTATGGTGAACTTTGGTGTGGCACACTGGAAAGGGCAGTGTTTAACTCTATGACACTGAGAACTACCACGCACATTCCTCCAAGGTCGTCTGAGGGAAGAAAAAAAAAAAGAAAAAAAAAAAAAAAAAAAAAAAAAGGCCCAGTCTGTTCCCCTCTTTAAACCGCGTTTCCATGTAATTTAGTGCATTTGCTACAGCGCACTTATCATTTGGGTAAAGCTTAAGGGTAGAAATGATTTGGCATAGCAGAGATAACTGGTTGGATCAGGGTAAGGTTGAGATCAATTTTATCAATCTCAGACTAATTCAGGCTGGTGATAATGTCCCATTCACATTTAGATAAGAGGAAAACATCAGGGAACATCAGCACTCTTCAATCCATATGGAATGAGTCTTCATCAACTTACAGCTCTTGTCGACAGGATTTTTTTTTTTTTCCCCCCCCCCTCAATATCCTGGCTCTTAAAATCAAGAGCCATCAAGCGGTGCGGGTTCGTAGCTTAGCAAAGTCGTACTAAATACAACCAGAATTCATACATAGGGATGGGTACCGGTATCCGGTGCCATGATGGCACCGGTTCTGACATAAACGGTAGTAACCAGACGGAAAAGCAGCACACATTTCGGTGCTTTTTTATCCCGAGCTGTGATACACTTTGAATTCTAGCCAATCATTTTACGTTACCGAGGATAGTAGGCGGGGCCAGGTACGTACGTTCTTTTAGAGCAGAGCTACAGATTAAAAATGCCCAAGGTGAAGCGGTCAAAAGTCTGGCTGTACTTCACAGCAAAATATGCAAACTCAGCAGCCTGCAACAAGTGCTTTAAGCTGATACTGTGATACTGTCAAAGGAGGTAACACCTCAAAGCCGATGAAACACCTGGCGACGCATAGCGTTTTTTTAAAAAGCCGAGAAATGCGCCGTATTTGATAGCTTGCTGCGAGACCTCACACCGAGCACATCTACTGCGGGTGGGTTGCCTGTTATCGGACCCGGAGTTAGCAACATCCCCCAAAAAACACGAAGAGGAGAGTCCTGGCCCCTAGCCCTGCCAGTGTAGCAGAAATGATGACGGATGATGATGGCAGCAGCAGCCGTTCTTCTCTGCGTGAGTAGCTTAATGTTGTTCGAGTGTAATTTACGTTGAGTAGGCTAACCACGTTATTACATTAATGCATGTAAGGTGAACTAGCAAACATCATCATAGCTACATGCGGCTGTCTTCTTGTTTGATGCCAGATACTCCCTTCACCCTGGCCAAAAAGGCAAAAATGACCAAAGAAAAAGTGGAAAACAGTTAAACATGAGAGGTTTTTGGACAAAGTTGGTGTTTTTTGTTTTTCCCCATTGTTTAAGCACTGCTTCCAGCCAAGAGTGATGCCTTAAATCCCCTATAGCTGCAGAAAAGGCTAACATTGTTATCTTTTTACAAAAAAACAAAACAAAAAAAAAAACAAAAAAAAACAAACAGCTGAACATGAGGTTTTTGGACCAATTTTGTGTTCTCCATTCTTTAAGCACCGGTACCCTTTCAAAAGTACCGGTTTGGCACCGGTATCGGATAAAACCTAAACGATACCCATCCCTATTCATACATAAGGTGCATGGGATTATAAGGGGCACTGTCGATTTTTAGAAAAATCAAAAGGATTGATTTTAAGTGTGCCGTATTTAAAAAAAACAACAAAACAAAACACACACAAACAAACAAACACTGTAATAACGACGGCCCGCTAGCATGCTCTACCAAAAATAGTGCTTTGTTGTGTATCTGATGGACAAAAGCTAAACCAGTTCCACACCACTGAAGTTGCAGCATTTTTACAAACCAGTTCTGGTTCATCCGTTTCATTCAACGATCCGCTTTCGCCCTTCTCATTCTCCGTCGCTGCCATGCGCGTATAAAAACCAAAGGCACTGCTCATGCGCGTTTTACCCACATCGCGATATTTTCTTATCGTTGCCCAACATTATACCAGTATTACCATGAACGGTATGATATGGCCCAGCCTTAGCTATGAGTAAGAAACACTTTGTTACAGGTTTTACTCCCTTGGGGTGGAAAGAAGCCCCTTTCAAGATGGTCCATCTACATGACCACTGCAGTCTTCAGTGTGTATGCAGTTTCAGATAATGTGTAATATTCAGACTTTAATAGGACTTAAAGGAAATATTCCTAGCTGGAGCTTCCCTGCAGCGTAACTCAACATAGATGCTGTGTGCACATTTTGTTGAGGGTGGGGATGAGGCATCTGTCCGCATGTTACCAACACAGATCGCCTCTCTCCAGTCGCAGCCAGTAATCATTTAAGAGGATCAACGCTATTCCAGACAGAGCGCATCCACCTCCACGACGCTCCGTCACCACAACACACACAGCACGTGGCGCACACATGCTGCCTGCAGCGCTCCGGCGATTCATGCGATCACCCGTGCATAAGTGCAAAACAGAAATGAGAGCAGATTACGTAATGAGTTAAAAGTAGAATGTTTCGGGAGGTGATGTCCTTTTGATTTTCCACTATATGACACTGTGTACGTGTTGGTGGGTGGGGGGTGGAAATTGAGTAAACATGGGTAAAGATACAGGAAAAGTTAGCCATGTGAACTCCAAAAGTCCTCGAGGGATCTCTTGAGATGTAGAAAAACTCATGTCTCATTAGTGCATGACTTAAGTCCATCAGTATTAAAAATAAATAAAAATGTGTTATGGATGCCACATACCTTCTTTTCTCCAACGTGCTAACATATCTAATCAGGACGTCAGCATGGACATCCATAAAGATTGATTGAAGCGGACCAATACCAGTAATACCAATCATACAAGCCAGTTTGTTTCTATGACATTCAGGCCTTCTATAAATTAGAAGTCTACAAGGATTCTGCTGGACATCCTTTTAGTTAAGATGTTTTTAATGTGAAAGCAATGCCCTGTTTAATGTAATACCACCAGCAGAGAAAATAGATGAGTAATATCCCAGTCCTTTTTACCCACAGTGTGAAGTGGCTGTGGGCCAGTGAACCCTCTGCTGCCTTGCCTTCCTGCAGTCCAAAGAAGTTCTGCTGGACCCGACTAACCCCAAGAGAATACCAACTCCTCCCCTATTAAACTCTTTCCTGCTGAGCCCTTTGTGTCTGGACTTAATTACTCTGTCGAAGGAGCATTTCATTTGGAGCCTGATCTCCCTCCTTTTCATTACAGATGGGGCCCAACTGCACTGTGTTCAGAAGGAAATTCATTCAGTTGAGGAGAATGAAAAAGTAAATATACTTCAATAGTCTGTGAGTTAACTGAGCCCTGCATCTTTAATTAAACTATTCTGTCTAAAGCCACCACCCCCCCCCCTGGCCTGCACAGGCTTGCTAATCGTGGTTTTCCACAGTAAAAAGACTCGTTCCCTTTCAATCATTTCTTGGACTTTACTCCTTTGTCCTCGTTGGAGCAGCCTTTCCTTAGAGGTGAGTCAGTGGGAGCAAAGCCCATCTTAAAGGCTCAAATGAGTGGGAGCCACCTGCCAATCCATTTTGATTTGTTGATGCTAATCCATGGCTCAATACATGTTACCAGGTCAACTGTAGGATTTCAAAACCCCTTTCTGCTGACTCAGGATCAGGCTTTTTACCCAGCTTTCCACAACCTTGACCACTGAAGAAAATTATGGAAGCCAATTCTAGGTCAATAAAAAAGGAATACCACAAATAAAATCATCCTAGGAGTCAAACTTTTCCACAAAAGATAATCAGTCATGCATTTATCCAAAACACACCAAGTTCAGTTATTCAAAAAGAGCTCATATTTATGAAAAACCTTTCCGACTTCCACATCATTATTTAGTACATTGTGTAAAATACCACCACTAGGGATCAGTAGATTGCAGACTGCAGTATGAATTCTGTTCTCTTATTGCTCCCAATTCAAGTGCACAGTCCTACCTATAGTGGCCGCTGTAGGACAAACAACTGTTCATCTGTAGTGAGCTTTAAGCTTTTAACAGCTACTAAAAAAAAATAATTAAAAAAAATTAAATATTCTTGGTCAAGACTCTGATTTCGCCAAAAATGCAACAAGCCCCCTCTAACCAAGTTCTACACCAGCTGCAAAGCTTCAAACATCAGTTCAAACAGACATTTTCCCCCAATTTCACAGTCGACTTTGTTTTTTTTTGTTTTTTTTTAAAATTAAGTTCCTGTGTGACATCAGCCGTCAGTTGGCTGCGTCAATCACCAGTGTTTGACAAGGCAAGGTAACAGTTAAAATGCACCACACTTGGCAAGATCCCTACTCTGAGCTGTGTCTGCTGACCTCACGTGTACACCAACTACACTGACCTCTTCAATTCAACCACAGTTGAAGAATAGAGCCAAACAGATTTATTAGTGAATGCTAGAACAAGCACAACACCATGAGTTCATTGAATTAATAGTGACCTGGGATGTGACGTTGTGTACTGAAAGTTAAACCTGGAAGGAAAAAGTTGCAGAAATGTGGCCAGACTCAGACTCTGCTTTTCCACTGTAAACATGTTAGCTAATCATTTTCCTTACTGATAATATGAAAAAATCAGGCACACAGACATTATCTTTTGCCGTGTCCGACATCTGTCAATAATCACACACAGAGCCTCAGTGTTGCTATGCTACAGGCCTTATCAGGGTCAGTTCAGATAAGTCCCTATAGCCCAAAACATCCATCTTGGCCATTATCAATTCTTCACAGAGTCAGGCCAGAGAGATGTAAAAGGTCGAGTGGTTGTTGAGCTCAGCCTTATTAGCCACATTTTTGTTCAGTAACAAATCAGTTTAAGGGGGCACGAAACTTAAAATCTGGGGCACCTTTAACACAATGAGCCTCACTGGTGCCAAGATGAGGTGGAAGGACTGATCAGGAGGGGAAAAAAAACCCCCAAAAGAAGCAGCTACAGCATCTGAATGCAAGATGATTTGCCTACAACACATTTACTTTTATAGTGTATTTAAATGTTTATACATTAATTTATACATTAAAACAAAACTTTATTTACAGCTGAATCAGTCAGCTGATCCTTTATTCATTTCATTAAAAAAAAAATGAACTAGTCAAATGAGCTTAACTCAACTGAAATCGTGAAATGATTGAGTTCAGCTAGTTCAGAGAGTGCTGAATGTTCCAGATTTCTATAGTATGTACACAGTTTTTAAAGAAAAAAAAACACAAACAAACAACACCCACACACACACACATCTAAAGTTCCCTCTCAGATAAATCATAAACATGCACCTTTTCAAAGTCTGTGTTCCCTACAGTTATATTACATAAGCCTGCCCACTGGGTCACCAGCCCCGACACTCCTACTGCCCGTCCCAAGCCAGATAACTCACACCAAGTTACATTATTAGGTGAGCCCCAAATGGCGCAACTGAAACAAGACAATTTTTGTTATCTGAAAAAACAAAAAAGAAAAAAAACAAACAAAAACAAACAAAAAAAAAAACAAAAAAACAGACTTACTAACAAATGATCATCCTTGTTCAGACAGTTCACATGCTAGAAAGCAGTAATACTGGCGGGCCCTGTGTTTAATCAGAGCGTGCAGGCGTAGCAAGAGTTCACATTGAGCTACGCTGCACCCACTAAAGCTGCAAGAGGCTTAAAGAAGGGGCGGCTGATTACTACCAATTGCAAACAAAGTAATTGGGAATTAAATATTTTTAGAGAGAGGCACCTTACAAACAATATTATTTAATAATTCCTCAACCGAGGACCAAGTAGTTGTAGATTTTTAATAGATCTGAAGACAATCATCAATGGAGTTCTTCTTGCAGACACTAATGGTTTAACTGCTGCTCCAGCTGATCCCACCACCATTCCAATTACTGCACAACTGAACGACTCTGGATATTAAACACCACCTATGAATAATGCATGCATGTCAGCTGCGCTCCGCACCATTTACAGACCTCCACCTATCAAGCATCAGCATCCCTTACTTTTTTTTTTTTCTTCTTTTTTTTTTTTTTTTTTTAAATTCACACACAAGACAAAGCAGGCCTTAATGAGTTAAACATGCTGTGGGCACATATGGGCTGAGATGCTGCATGTGTGGACACAATAGAGATGGTAATGAAATCTTAGATTAGCCCTCATTTATTTAGGATATAGCTTACAGGAAGGGGATGAGGGGCTTCAGGGAGCCTTGGCAGGTCCAAAACATGAGGCCTGATGCCAAAGATCAAGCAGATGGTGATTATGAAGATAGCTGGAAATGAGGTTGCTGCTCATGTGTGCACTCAATTATCAAGAGCAGGCCAACGACAGCCATGTCTGAAACAAAGTGAGCCACTGTATTGTTGTCAATCTGCAGACAGATTACAGTCTAGATGGCACAGTGCCAAGGGAATCAAAAAAAACAAAACAAACAAACAAAAATGGAGTTAATGATAAAAACTATTTAAAAATATAAATAAATTGTTTTTTATTGTTTAAAACCAATAAAAACCCTGAAAACCATAAATTTCACACCTGAGCCTCAACTCTTGCGGTCCGGTACCAAATGACTCACGGACCGGTTGGGGACCTCTGTTCTAGAGGACTTCAAAAACCAGCCATTTAATTGTGGATTAGCAATTTTTCAGCAAAGAAACCTGTGAACACACCACTCATATATATGAAATTTCAAACATTTGAATATTTACACATTTATCAAACATAAATCAACATTAGAAATTATCTGGATTTGTGTTTGAGACCACCTTGCAAACAAATGTAGTCATCAGTCTCCTTTTTGCTTCCTTTTGGTCTCCTCCAGCAGAGTATACCAAAGCTTAGATTATGGTAGGGGTGGGGCATATCACATTTTCCATAATGATAAACACAGGTATGAATTTTTATGAGATAGAAAAGTGTTCCATTACGTTATCAGTGACGCCGTGCATTTATGTTTTCTTAGCACACCCAGCTACAAGATAAGCCCAGGAACGTCTGACAGCGAGAGCTACATGTCAGCCTCTGATGGCGTGGACTTGTCACAACCTAAAAAAAAAAAAAAAAAACCAAACAAAAAAACCCCCCAAACTCAGCATTAGCGCTGGTATAAGAATATGGTAAGCCGAACCATAATAACGATGTGATTAATGGTAAGCCTAATGGTAATGCCCCCAATGATTGTGAAAAGAACAAAATTGAGATAAAACTATTACTTTTTTTTTCCCCTTCATTAACATGGTGCACCAATGACGACAACTATACAGACTTCAGCTAACAAGAACAGTAATGGTTTCAACAAGTCCAACAAGGAGCAAAAAAAATAGAAGCCCTTTGTTTTTTTTAAACAAGCACTACATTAACAGTTGGATTGCGTGGCTCAACTTTCAGATGCTGGATAAAGTCCAGCCTGATAACAGGATTTCATCTGGGCATCTAAGAATAGCAGCAGTGTGAATAGAGCTAAACATGGCACAACAAGTACATTAACCTGATCACTGATGCTAATCCTAATGATCGAAGTCACTTTCTAAACGGACTGTGCAGGTCAAACCAGCGGCATGTTCACACCCAGCAATTATGGTGAGATTAACAGATATGATGTACTATATAGGATCTGTCTATAAAATGCTAAAATATTCATTTTCTTTTTTGTTATTGAGGCTGACGAGCTAAAGGCAGCAGGGGAAAAAAGAAAAAAAAACTCTTGTTGTTGTGAGACAAAAATAAACAACCATGAACTGATTGCCAGCACCTATGGCGCAATGTGTGAATGTCTTTCCCTTTTGTTACACTCTTTGCAGGAAGCACCTGTGGGTCTTTTACTTCATCCCTCTTCCTCCAGCAGGAAAGGAGGATTGTCAAGGACCCGAGACTTCATGTAAAAGTACTCCCTCTTCACTGTGCGGGCACAGCGGGTGCTCTTTGATCCAAAAACAGCTGCATGAGAGCCGCTAATCTAACCTACTCTTTATATTACTCTACTGTCAACAAACACATAATGCTGTGCGATACTGCAAATGTTGGTATCGAGCCAATACAAAATAAATACAGGGTCAGGTTCACCAAATTCTGCATACATTTTTGGATCAACGTCTTATGTCTAAACGTGATATAGCTAAAAATAAAAAAGAACTTACAGTTAACACAAAAAGTTCAGACATTTTACATAACCTATGTTTGAAGTGTATTTTTGCATTTCCAAAAAATATATTTTAAAAATATGTAATTATTTAAGACAGGTCAGCTGGCTACATACTGAATTAGAGGATAGAAACAAAGTATCGATCCTATCAAGCTAGTATCGATACCAACACCGGTGTTGATATCGATCCACCCAACTCTACAAACACATCATCGCCTTCAGCCTCTACCCCTGCAACACCTCGACACACACAGTCTCCTAGGTTAGATATGTACTAGTAAACTGCTAATCCTCTTAACTATTTATTCCCACCCTAAATTTGGCCTTGCTCCATAACGGGAGGCGTCGCCACACACACCGCAGCAGCACGCACAGACCTGTCAAGAGGAATCTTTACAATTCAAGGATGCGAAATGGTTTGCAAAATGCCTCAAAACATAATTACAGTCTGTATGAAGAGAAAACCAACTGTCCCACAGAACAGTTAACTACGATAATAATAATAATAAAAAAATAGGCAACCAACTTTTAAAAGCAAACTTGACCTGTGCTTCAAAAACAGAGTTTTCTCTAAAAACCAACAACAAAAAAAACCCAAAACAAAATAGACACAGTCAGGAACACGTCTGAATATTTTTATTTTAATTCAGAGACCTATTAAAACCCGCATATAATTCAGTTTATATTCTCTGGTTCTGGAAAAATAACGGCGCTTTAGTCGGAACCGTGTTAGCACAGTCCACGAGGCTCCCTCAAAGATTTTCGGGAGGACTCGCAGACAACCTCTGCACAGGCGAAAACTTTCAGATACATTTTCCTTCTTTTATTTATTTCCTGTGACAAAGAAAGTAACAGTTTCAGACTTACCAGCGGCTGAGCAGGAAGCGGACTCTTGACGAAAAACTTCTACTCCTTGTGGAAATGTTGACTTGTGTAACTCCTCGCCACTAATTTTCTCCAGAGTCGCCACTGCTGCTGGATATTTGTGGGCAGCGCTGTTCGAACCAGCCAATCAGAGCGTTCGCTCTGCTGGGGGCGGAGCCTCAGCCTCACCTGAGGGTCATTTTACTGAAATCCATTCACAGAAAGAAAAAACATGGGAAAAGTGCATAACTCAGCAGTGAAGGCGTTCCAGTAGGAGTTTTCTTTGAAATAACCAATGACTGAAATGAACTATAGACTCAAACATTCACCTTTTCTTCTTCTGTGTTTTTGTTGTTTTTGTTTCTTGGTCATGTTGTATTAAAGAGTGCAACGATTCTCTCTGGAATTAAATGGGCAAGCATTTGTGTAGTTATAATTAGTTAAAGTTGTAAAAATATACTGAACATAAGCGTATATAGTATTCTATAATCCAATTTTTTATACCGTTAGGGGATTTTGAGGGCTCCGGCCCATTTTTCCAGCTTCCCTCTTCAAAATACTTTGAGCAGAGTTAAACGCAAACATATAGAAACCTGTACCTCACATTAACTCCAATACTCCAATGCTGCTTTAATATTGTGATAAAATGGGCTTGCTTGCTCCAAAGTACAAACATTTCATCACTGAGTTTCATTGTGTGCATTTTTGTTTATCCAATGTTGGATAACACCTTCCACCCACTCCATGACATGCTGGTCAGTCACAGGAGCACGTTCAGTGAGAGACTGAGATTACCGAAAAGCACCACTGAACGACACAGGAAATCTTTCCTGCCTGTGGCCATCTCCCTGTACAACGCATCCACTTAACACACTGGTTGCTGCTACAACTACACATGTTTCTTTTTCAGCTATTTATTTATGAGTGACTTATGTATGTATGTATGTATATATATGTATATATTGTACTATTCTTAGTTAGTGTATTGTCTGTCTTGTCTTAATGTTGGTTTATAATGGAGCACTGTAACAAAAAATAATTTCCCCCAGGGATCAATAAAGTATTCTGATTCTGATTCTGATTCTGATTTTCTCTCTCAAAGATACAGACAGGTGGCAGAAATACTGGTGCACATGGTATTGGTGTGCAATACAGCAAATTATTTTTGTCAGCGTCTCCACGCTTTCCCTAATGGTTGTGTGTTTCCCTGTGTGCCTCTCTGTGTGTTCAGTTCATATAATTTCCCAGTATAGTTTTGTATTACTTTCCTTTAAGCAAATAAAGGTTTGTTTTGAGTTCACGTTCCATCTGTCCATCCATCTGTCCACCTGTCCATCCGTCTGCGTTTGGGTCCTCTCCTGCCTGCTGTGCACAGCCGATTCTTGACAGTATCGATTTTATCGCACTAGTATCAATCTGATACCAATACCAGGATTGCTATCGATATTTACATTGATCTGCTCACAGTAAATACATTGAAATGCTGAGCGAAGCCAGCTGATTCTGTATTAAGATGGCAAGACTGAGAAGAAGATAAATGCTGGGGCACAACAATAAACAAGTGTATTGTGCTGTTATTGGTGGCACATAGTTCACATGGCAGTAGAGTGGCAATTCAAAGATAGAAATTGTAAGGTAAATGGTGAATGAGGGTTAATTTAAACATGTTCACTACAGGATTAGCAAAAAATATATATATTATTTTGGAAAATGTGGGAGATGCAAAGTCAGACGTCTAGCTTGAAGGACCCCTTGATGTTTTGGAGTCCCTGAAAAGTGTGCCAGTCCTGGTTGATATGTGTCAAACACATGAAGAAGAAGAACAAACACTGCCCTACTTTGTAGCCAACAATAAGAGGATGAGTCCCTGCACACACATCAAAGTATTTTTTAATGTACTATTCAGGGTCTCCTGAGGGGAAAAGAGATCAGGTTTGTGTTGAGTTTCAGCCACACCCTTGTCAGATGCCGTTTTTAAGTTTCCTGAAACTGAATAATGTTCAGTTGTCAAATAGAAAACACACGTGAAACGTGTTAAATGCTACTGGTGTAATGGATTTTGACATTTCACAACAAGCTGCTCATTTTTAATCATGAAATTTCATGATGGCCATACAATATTTGCTAATACTACCATAATTCAAGCCAAACCAGGCGTTATTAATAAGCTTGAAACAGCCTTGTAATACTAGTTGAAGCTGAGGACAAAGTCTGTTTTCCAATCCATGTTTCACTCCTCACTGCTGAGGTCTTTCTGCATTGTGATGTTTTTTCTCTGTTTGTTCAAATCTGTGTGTTTCAGTTATTACAAGTGAGCCACAGTTACTTCCTACAAACCGGGAAAGTGCCGGTTGGCAGTAAAAGGGTGACTCAGAGGGTGTTCTTTTATTGCCAGATCAATTCAGACGTTTAACAATCAATTTCTGGATTTTACTCGGGCGTGCCAGTTTCAGCTTAACACTTTATGAGAACAGAGCTGTTACTGATATTAGTAATGATTATCCACTCCAGTTAAGTCGGACTGTAAACCATTCATAAGACCAGAATATCTAGTGACACATAAGTGCCACCTAGTGACAGTGAACAGTTGTCATTGCATACAAACATTTTGTCTGCACTGCAACAGAGATGACATACAGGTATTCATTCTTTTCTGAGTTTGCTTCACTTACTACATCCTACCTATGCTTTCTTCTTCACCTCTCCTGTGTGCTGTTCATTGCCTTGGATGGTTGACCCCAGGGATTTAAATCTACCTTACAGATCTCTGCTCCTGACATGTTCACCTTTCCATCGGTCTCCGTATCATTCACACACATGTATTCTGTCTTCAGTGCATAACTCCGCCTCTGCAACCTCTCTTCCACCTGCTCCCTAATCTCACTATAGATCACAATCTACAAATATCATAGTCCACAGAGAATCCTGCCTGACGTTAGCTGTCAGTATGCCCATCACCGCTGCAAACAAGAAGGGGGTCAGAGCAGATCTAATCCCACCAGCAGCACCTTGAACCCGTCTGTCACTCCCATCACACACCTCCATACTGTCTCACTGTCCTCATACTCCTCTGCCACTCCTGACTTCCTGTCTTGGTACTCTATCATACTCTTTCTTTCATCTACAAAGATATAGCACAGCTCCTTCTGACTTTCTTATACTTCCCCATCAAACTCAAAGCAAACATCACATCTGTACACTCTTTCTTTTTTTAGTATGAAGTCATACTGCTATTCACTGATTGTCACCTTTGTTCTGAGCCTAGCTTCGACAGCTCTTCCCCACAGCTTCATGATTTGGTTAAGCAACTTCCCTCTAACCCTCTTTAGTTACTACAGCTCTGCACATCAGTCAGTGCACGGCTTCTCCATTCTTCAGTCATCCTAACTCTCCAAGATTGTCTTAAACAGTCTGGTTAGAAAGTCCACTGATCTCTCTCCTAAAAATCTTCATCACTCTAAAGGTATGTCAACTGCACCAAAAACCTTTCCACTTTTCACCCTCTTCATAGTTGCGCTCAGCTAATCATTCAAGGCCAAAAGGGATTGCCACAATATTGTGACATTAAATCAGCATCCAACTGGGACAAAATGTTTGTGAAGTATTTGGGATTACTGGAATTTCACAGAATTCACAAATCTAGACGAACAATTCAACTAAATTAAAAACAAATAATTTACTTTTCATGTTTTGATGCATGGAAAGGTATCTGAATTCTGAAAAAACAGCTCCTCCATAAGCTACTGAGAGTCCAGTGATCCAATAATTAAAAAAACTGTGGTTTGTAGTTTCATCCCACTTAAAAAAAAAAAGGTCAAGTCTGTTTACTGACAAAGTTTGTCCTTTTCTAGAAAGAATGGCTGGTGTGGATCATATGTGGATTGCAAAAACTTTCACAGGACCATCGACGAGTCCCTGCAAAAGAGGAAAAGACTACAGAAAATACAGAAAGTGAGTGTTCAACAGTCCTAATAACAGCACCTGTCTACAAATCCTACTGTCTGCTGCTAATCTCTCAGAAAAAGAGGACAAAAAGAGACCAAAGAACCTTTGTGAGGAGAGCATGGTGGAGGGAGAATCATTTTTTGTGCTGCTTTTTCCTTTTAGTTTGTGCTTCTAGAGTAAGAAATTCACTTAAAGAGGTGTGACATTTTATAATAGCGCGAAACACTAGATTCTACCTTGAACCTTTTAAAACTTTATTACTGCACTTTATTATTTCTGCAAATTGCATTCTTATTCACTTTATGTCTGTTTTCACTTTCTGATGGTAAAGTTAAATGGAAGAAATTACATTTAATGTCCATCACTTATACAATTCGGGGTTAGTGAGCTTATCCCCATCAGCCAGCCTGTCTGCCATTGGGTGAGAGGTTCCCAGTCTGGGCTAAATTTTGTGTCCAAATGCACAAGTGTTATTTTAGGACTGCCTCAACATTTCTCGTGAAAAAGCCAAGACAAAAAATTCAGGATTAAGATTCAGGTTTTGACTTTTTAGACAAGCACCAAGGGGACACAGATTTTGCAACACTGTGTACCAGACTCTGGCACTTTCTCCTTCTAAGGCTGAGATCTGTGGATTCAGTGATTTCTTTTTACAAAGCACTTCCAATCTCATCTTTTTAAATTTGCTTTTGGGGTAATTATCCTTCATTTGTCCACATAAAAGCTTCCTTGACATTAAAATGTATTTTTTAAGAGACACCTGGTCTAAAGGGCAGCAGATGTTGCAACATACAATAATAAGAAAACACAACTGATATTCAGTACAAATAAGTGAACACTAACATGTGCGTCATGTGCAATAACATATCACTAAAAGAGCAACATTAAAAGCAGTCATAGCAATTCTACCCCGCCTTTAAGATCTCCCCCATCGTAACCTGTTGTGACAATTTCCGATCCTTTTAAAGATTAGATGTGTAAGGAACAGCTTATTTTAGATTGTTAGCCATCTAAAATAAGCTTAGACTCCTGTAAGCGGCACTAGTTTGCTTGAGGGTGGTAGTGGAGGAGACAGGAGGGTGGGCAGGTAGGTGGATGAAGGCAGGGAGTGAACTAATGGGAGATTTCAGACGGAATGAACCAGCTTGGGTTCAGCAAGAGAGTAGATCCAGCGAGAAGGCCGCTCCTCGGCCACACAGAGAGCTCTGGATTGCAAGGAAACAAAGACATTAATGTCAGGAACACTCGAGGAGTCCAATTACCACACAGACTATCCAGGCAGAGGCTGGTTCAAAAATTCAGTTAAATGAGGCGGCAGGTGAGCAACAGGTGTGGTGGCCTAAGAGCGGGAAGACGAGGCTCCGCCCACAGGAGGAACTATGCCTGCCTAACTCAACCTAACAAGTGCAGACCATGACCTGGGACACTTTCCTGTAAAACCAGCAGTGCAACCACTGAACCACCATGTTATCTTGCAAAGAGAGGCAGTGACCCAAAGGGCACAAGTTAGACAACAGCAAAATGATTAAAAAAAGAAGGGCCATGTTTTTGGACGGCTGGGTCCAAATCCCGGTTTTTAATTCATTTGAATTATGATTTATAATTTGTAATATGATTTGATGAAAGCTCTGTTTTGTAAGTTGGAATGATCCTTGTAATGCGAAAATCATTAAGTATCGACAACATTGTGATTTTATTACATTTGGATCACTCTACAGCAATGGTGAAGTGTGGGTGATGCAGAGCAGGTTGTCTAAAGGGGGCCTTGGGGTGGCACTGACCCTCCCTTAGCTGTGACACAAATATGTCAGAACCTTTTTAAAATAAGTTTTATTCACATTATTATATTTTTTATAATAAATATATATAAAGATAATATCAACTAATTAGTACATCTTAAAAAAATACAATTTGATACTGCATCACCCAAAAAATTAACAGCATGAAAACATTGAATTTTATGCATTATTTTACCAAAGTAAAATACCAAACTATTGTATCCGTAGAGAAGAATCATGTGAATAACATCTTTCCTCCTTGGCAGCTTGGGGAGGAGAGTTTCGCTTATTGTTCTAGTCCAAGTTTTTTTCTCTTTACTGAGCTTCAGTTTTTCAGTTTCTCCATCTGCTGGCGGAGCATCATCAGAGACGGTGACTCCAACAGAGCAACTCTGAAATGCTTTTTGAATCATGAGAGGTCCCTGAACAGTCATTCGTCATATACATCCATCAGTAGAACGACACCAGCTTGTTCAGAATGTACAGAACTTTAAACACATCAACATCACTTCATGAATACAGAATTTCCTTTAAAAATCCCTGTGTTACTTCATAAACCTCTCAGTGGTTTGCACCACAGTAGATCTCTGACTTGCTGTCTATAACCCAATCAAACCTCTCAGGTCATCAGCGGCACATCTTTCAACTCTTCCCAAGGTTCTTGGCAAGGTTTTATTGTTGTTTTTATTGCTTTAAGGTATATTAGATCTATATAGGCTTTTATCTTTTACGTTAAGCACACTGAGCTGGCACGTAATGAAATGTGCTATATAAATAAAATTGCCATGACTAATCCTGACCGCCTCCTGCACCACTTACTTGACAGACAGTGGGGTCACTGACTCAGGTCTGCTGCCATGAAACAGATATGGAAACACTTTAATGTTACATATTATCACCAACTATGATACAATGTATCTGTGTCGCAGAGAATCATCCGACTCCAACGTCCTCCATAACGTCCTTTTATTTCCATCTTGGAGGGATTTTTGAAGTCATGTTCACAGTAAAGAGACAGGCCTGTTGTCTCACTGATTCACATACTAACACAAATACGCAACCTGATCAATAACCAAAATTAAAGTACTTATTTTCATTCTACAACCAACTTTTTAAATTACACTATTTCCATCTGCATTAGGATCAGTCTCCACCCCATGCAGCTCCCTCCCTTAATCTCCCAGCATGCATCCTGCTCCAACTGTAGCACTGTATCCAGTTTAAAATCTCTCAACTGATCCCTCATTATGTTCCTAAGGCAATGAGGGGACTCTTCACTACCCCTCCACACAATGCCTGTCTACCAGAAGATGGAGCCCTTTTCCACCAAACGACTTCTCAACACTATGACTCCTGTGCGATAAGAGCTCCGGCAGAGGCCACAGGGTGGAGGGAAGTGTAAGGACGTTACATGCGGTTAGCATCCCACTGGGATCTTTTGTCTGCGTGCTTGCAGGCAGCTTGGGCTAACTGCCCCCATTTGCGCCATATGTCATGAGAGGCCTGACTGTCACATCACATGAGGACCTCTGTAGTGATGGCATAACTGATTGTGGAGCTTTCAAATGCAGCCACAGCACACTATTCATCGCTTCATTAATGTATTATAATGAATGGAGGAAAGACAGAGCTATGTTGTTCCCCAATGTGCGCTTTAGGGATATGAATTAATAATGGTGAATGTGATTTGTAGTATTTTTCTTTCACCTTAGTTGGTACATTTATGATTGTGGGAGGAAGGAAATGAGCTGGAGATTAGCTGATAAAACTTTTCTACTTATAAACAAGTATAAGGTGATTGACTTTCTTGAACCATGCAAGCATTTCAAGGTTCCTGTGATTTATCATACAACAGGCTAAGGATTTATTAGAACAAACAGCTAATCTTTAGAAGTAGTATTTATTCACTTGTTTAGTCCAAAAAAATTCCTCAAAAGTACTTCACTATAAGAATAAAGCCACTAACGCAGGCTCTGTTAAAATCTTAACTATTCTAAAAGAATAGTTCTAAAATTTGAACGCAGTATCCAACAATTCCACTCTTTATTAGTTGTTAATCAATTCCGCTGGTTTTCGTTTACTTATGACACTCAAATGCACAGAATAAACATTTTGGTGTTTGACAGTAAACTGTCACAGCATTTACGAACGTTTCTGCCCTAAATGTTAGCAGAGGTCCATTTTACTGACAACGCGTAATAAACGACCATTTCGCTCTGCATTTACATTTGCTATCTCGGCAAAACCGGTCGGTGGTGGTAGCATTAACCCCAAAAATCCAAATATAATAAAAAACAATTTACTGACAATTTTCGACTGTTAAAATTAAGTTTTAAATGCTGTTTGGCTTAGCTACAACTGCTCTGTGATCGCACGCACGCACCACGGCTAGCCTGTAGCTACAAAACTTAGCACGCCCTTAACAGTGTTAGCCTTCTGTTAAGGCTAGAGATTGTTAGCCAAATCTCTTGAGAGTAATAAAAGGGTTTTAGCGGTTGATGAATGTAGGGAAAATATGCATCCTTGTTGCCTGCTTGTGAGCTTCTATGTAAGCAGCTGGCATACGGAGAGGTAACTTTGTTAGCAGTGATTACAGGGGATTGGAATCTGACAGGCTAAAGTAGGAAGCAGGCACCGCTACCGTCCAAAGAGTTCACGGAGGCAACAATTTCTTTCCAGAAAAAGCGCTTATTATCGAGTGGCAGTGAAAAAGAGTAGAACTAGATTTCACGTCGGCGTAAAATATGACAGAGTAGCTGGCTTTGCGCGATTCCCTCAGAAAAGATTAGTGACGAATTTTGCTAACGCTCGCTAAAGCTAACGGGCTAGCGCCTAACCGACACGTTAGCCCAGAATTCGGTTGACGGGTGGGGAGTCCAAACAGGCGCGAGGTGAGCTCCGCTGCGCCGCACATTGTTTGCAAAAAAGAGCCCAATTTCGAAAACCACGCGCAGGGACATGCACTTTTCCACTGTCTAGTGTCAATTCCTCAAAATGGGGTCTGCTAACGTACGTCTCCGCCATTTTGTGACAGGTTTTTCATTGAGCAAAGGGGTACGTGTAATGGTTGAATGTAACCCCATCAAGAAGATATCCGCTTGGCAGTTGTAGGAAAAAGGGATCAGGAGTAATTTCCAACCATCCCGTGAGATAACGTCGTTTTGAAGTGGTCAGCAAGGGATAGTGGCAGCTTACCAGAAAAAAGAAAGCAGCATGGCAGGAAAAAAACACACTTGAAGACTGTATTGAACATATGCAAACTACCCAAAACCTTAACTTTAAAGTTAGCAATTACAGTGTGCAGGGAAATTTTGCACCACCATAAATGCTACACAGTCACTGTGAACACATAAGATTTCCCTGATCTCTGCACCAGGATACTGTGCAATGTAAACATTTAGGTAATATCACCATTAAAAGGGAAATTGTTTACAGGATTTAAAAAAAATATATATATATATATATATATAAAGACTATTATTAATTTACTGATATTTTGATCGCTATATTCATTCATTTCTGAAGGAGATGAACAGTGTATCTTTACTTCTTATTCTACTGTAGAAAAGCATAATAAAAATATCTTGTCAGTTTATAAAGAGTTTCTGTAAAGGCTATTTTGAAATAATTTTACTGCATTTTTTTTCCTTTTATAAAAATATTCAGCGATTAATATGTTCTCGTATTTTATTGGTAAAATAAGGGTGCTCAATTAATTAGTGTTATCCCCTCCCCCACGGGACATTTCCAAGTACCTCCTGACCCGTTTTCCACACGGAGGGAAGAGGGCAGACGGTCCCTAAAAAAGAAAACAGTCTCTATTGTTCCAGCGGTCGCTCGGTTCTGGACGGTGCAGTTCCTCTTTCGGGCATAGAGGTCGCTGCACGCATGGTAGGCCGGCCTCCGCGGCCTTCACATCTTTTTGTCTGAGAACTGGATCCCTCTGCCGCTCTACAGTGTGTGCGATAGCCTCGGAGCTGCGTCCGTAACACACTGTCAAACCACTCCAAACGAATACAACCGCGACCAAAAGCATTAATTCAACACCTTCTGCCATGGCGTTTCTAACCTGCCGGTAAATCGGTCGTATTTGCGACTGTTCGCTGGAACTTAGTACGGGCTTGAATCGGGCTTGCTTTCTGTGTGCATCAGTCTTTATTAGCGAGCTGCCGCTCTTCTTGCTATCAGCTATTTCTTTAACTTTTTTAAACACTCAGCTTGGCGAATGACTGAGCGCCGGCGGAGTATGGGATCCTTGGTGTCTTAAGAAGCGACTGAAGTGGGGTATAACCGTTTTTGCATGCAAAAACAATGGCAAATTCGACGGGGAAAAATCTACTAGATCAGCGAAGGAAAGGACAGGCTTTCCTGGACGAGCTGCGGCAATTTCACCAAAGCAGAGGGTGAGATTGGGGCGTCTTTATTTCCAAGAAATATAACTTTAAATCACCATTGCATGCAGCGGCGAGTTTGCCAGAAGTGTTATTTAAACAAATGTGGATTTATTTCTTGTGTTTTTCCAACAGATCGCCGTTCAAGAAGATTCCTATCGTGGGTGGGAAAGAGCTGGATCTGAATGCTCTCTATATCAGAGTCGTCTCTTTAGGTGGCTTTGCTAAGGTGAGTGCGAACTAAAAGTGTTATTTTCTCCACACTCTGCCTTCCGTGGACTTCCCGGTGGACCACTCCACAACTCCGCATGGGTAACACGGGACAAGTGTAAGCTTCCAGAACAGCGTTAGTGGGTCGGTGTTGGCCTTGTGCTAGTTTGCCATGTATCTCTATGTAATGTGGTGGCTTGTGTTGTTGTGTGTGGTTTGAATTGAGTGTACAACCGCTCCGAGTCAGAGTGCAGTTGGAGCGACTCAAAATTAGCGGGCACGTTTAACATCGATTATCGGCTCGGAGCCCGGCCTAGGAAAACACCGCTTAGGTCGCGGCGTCTCGCCCGGGGTTTTACCGGTAGTTTTCACCCGGGAGGGGGGGGGGGGAAGCCTGAATTTTCTTTCTCGCCATAGCCATCTTTCTTCGGCTTCATGGCTGATGACAAAATGTAGGCCTCACAGGCCCATGCAGTGCATACAGTAAACGCTACCAAAAGCCCACTCCTAATTCAAACGGGTCGCCTCAAGCTAAAGCATTTGTTTACCGCCGGGGGCAGTTTGCTGGAGTTTAGCCCCGCTAGGTTTTAACGCCAAAAATGAGGAAAGTCAAGTTAGCTCGTTAGCTACAGTGCTAACTAGCCTGAACAGTAACGATAATGACCTAAAGGGAGTCAGGCAGTTGTACCTATTGTACTCAATTGTAAATAAGCACGGCTAATAAACACATGTGAGGCTAAACTTATAAAAATAATAATTTTATACTAAACACTCTGGTGTTTTTCCCTCCTCCTAAAATATTTTAGAGCAGTTTCCAAAAGTTATTGATTAATGATTCTAGTGTTGCCTCATTTTTTTTGCGGGGGGAACCTGTGGCAGACCAGATGGCTTGCTGTCGGTGTAACCGCTCTTTTTTTGTTTGTGGTTCGCCGGTGTTTTTCATCTCTTAACGAACTCATTTCTTCTTTTCAGGTATCTGACAAAAACCAATGGATTGAACTTGGAGAGGAGTTTAACTTTCCGAGGAGTTGTTCCAACGCTGCATTCGCTTTAAAACAGTACTACCTTCGGTAAGTGGCACGGAGCATGCAGCTCTTGTCCTCTCAGGTAGCATGTGGGAAGTGTTTACAAATGTAGAGATGGAGTCAGCATGCAGGATCCAGCCCTCTCTGCGCCTCTCTGCTGGGAAGCTGCACTAGGACAACATTGTGTCAGGCAGCTTAAGTTTCTATTGTGTACTTTTGCTGTGGCAGGGCTAGATAAGAACACCAGTCTTAAATGTGAGGGCTGTCAAGTGTGGATCGTAGCGTTGTGTTTTTTTTTTTTTTGTTTTGTTTTGTTTTTTGGAGCACGGTTTAAAGCAGGATTTTTGTATGTCAAACTGGTGAAAATGTTGTAGCCAGGAGAGGACATTTGGTTTTGATGCACCACTGAGCAGATATGTGGGCTCTGATGTGCATTTCACACAGCCCCCCTCCAAAACTCTTAACCCAAGTTATCTGTCATGATGAGAGTCTGCCTTCTCCAACAGCTGGCATTTGTGGTTTTGGTGCTGGCCTCTTTCGCTGTACTCCTTTCCTCATGCATGCAACGATTGTTCCCCTCACCAGCACCTGCCTACGAGGGATCACACCTGCAGTGAAACACTTGTAATCCGCTCGTGGATGTTTTGCAAGTTTCTATGTCAACAAGTTAACTGCTGCTAGTTCACAGATTACCCACAGTTATGGATGCAGTTAGAATTGGTCAAAGTCTTAATACCTCCTTGGTTACAAAGTATTAACCTGCTACATATCAGTGTTAATGGCAGAATGCGTTACAAGACAGCTTTTCTCAAGCAAATGATCATGTGATTTGGTGCAATGGTCCACTAGGAAGCCCTGACCTCTGACAAGACAGCAGTTGGTCGTCTCTAGTCCTCCTCCTACTACAGTGCGAGTAGCTGCAGTGCAAAGTTGTTTGGTTTTCTGTGCTGGGATTTATGCAGATATCCTCACAGCCTAAGTAAAACTTAACAGACATAAGACCCTTTTTTCTTTTCTTTTTTTGCCTGTGTCTAACAGGTTTAGTATTTCTTTGGATTTCTTTAAGTTTGCTTTGCGTGGACAATTTGAGCAATAAATGCAGCTGTTATTTTATGTCAACACCACATTCATAAATACCAGATGCAAACTTGAGTCAGAAAATGATATAAATAAACGTTACGGCCATCTGAGACTCTTTCACCTGTCTTGCTGAGCTTAGTCACTGTAATTATTGCCTATAATATTGGGAAGGAAGATGAGACATAGAGGAAAGGAGGCCTCGCTTACAGCTGCTGCGCTCTTGTGTCACGAGAGCCTTCGGAGCTGCTTTCTAAAGTTTATCTGAGGCGGCTCGGTGTAGTGGATGTCAGAGGCAGCGAGCAGCGAGGGCTTGTCTTGCTTCAACTGCCGCTGATAATGAAGAGACTATTCTCTCTTCCCTGCATGCTGTCCCGTCCCCCCCCCCCCCCCCCCTTTACTTTTGCCTGGCAAAAAGTGGGTGAATGTTGTAAATGCTGTGGAGGAAATTTCTCTTTTGCTGTCTCGCGGGGGGTTCAGAGGTCATAGGCAGGTACACAGGGTTCAGATTCAGTGTCTGATTCAGTGTCTCTCTCTCTCAAGGACACTTGAGCTGGGTGGATGTTTGCTAATATCAGTTAACCTTGATTATCCAGTTAAATGACCAGCTGTAACCACTGACAGCCTGGCAGTTTGTGAGCAATGTTTGCTCCTTTAACTATTGTGAACACACAGGCAACAGTTTGTGTTTTATAAGTGATGATTAAGGGTATTGTCAGGTTGGGTGCAGTTTATTTTTTTTATTTTTATTTTTTTAGTCTGCTATCTTAAACAGGCCCATCTTAAAGTGTTCATTCCTTATTTATTTTATCCACTCTCTGAATTATTTTCCAAGAGTTCCCAGGTAGAAAAGTACAGCTCTGAAAACCTTCACCAGGATCCCACCGCCTGTTGCCCTGACTTCTTTTCTCTGAATGAATGGGACGATCACGATGTGCCCCCCCTCTCTGGTCAGCGCTTCCCACTCAGCGCAGAGTAATAAGCAGCGCTGAAGTTCAGTGCCAGCTCCCACTGCCATCTATTTGATATCTGAATGTCACTGTAATAAGTGAGCGACGCGTGCCAGAAACATTTTTCCAGCTCGTTTTCAACGTGTTGTGAGCGCTGCTTTGACATCAATCTTCACCAATGGTACTGATTTCATTTCAACTTCAGGGGTGGACGGATTCGCGTCTGGATCAAAGCACCAGCTTCAGATCACTCTGACACTCTGAGGGCGCAGTCAAGACGCAGCTCTGTTTTTGGGCTTGTTTACTGGCAGTGTCGGGGCACGAGATACATATGTAAATAAGAGGTGCGACATTAAGAAAATCCCTGATCAGTCAGTCAGACATACAGAAGGATGTTGTCCAAGGGTGGGCGGTGAAGGAGAGTGTTAAATAATATATTGAATATGGCCAGGACTTGTACACAACATGAAAAAGTGTGAAAATTTAAAGGGATTTAAGGAGTTTGGGGAGATAATAGGACAGTCTGCTACATCACTGCAGCCAGTTTATACGTTTCCCCTCCAAATCTGTTCCTGTCAGCCTGCTACCTTTTTCCCCCTTCTATAATTTGACATATCTATATGTACTCTATCCTGAATTTTGCTGGATTGGCCTCCAGTTACTCAACACTGCTTCCACTTTTTCCCATGGCTGCAACGATTCAAGTGATTCTCAGTCAACACAATTTCACATCTCCCACGGTTTTCTCTTCCATTAGTAGTTTCATATTATTTGGAAGTGGTTTGGAGCAAACTTTGAACCTTCACAACCTTGTTTTTTTTTTTTTTTTTTTTTTGTTGTTGTTCCCACTAATACACCATCATGCAGTTTGTTCGGGCAAACTCTGTAATTTGAGAGTGAATGAAGAGTGTTTTGAAATAGCTTTAGTCTTCGACTACTTTTTGTTCCCAAACTGAGGCGTGCTGTACCTAGAAACCAAGTCAGGTGACGGATACCCCGCTTTAACCTTTGTTTGCCCTCGCTGCTGCAACCCCATTGGGAGGAAATAGGGCCCTTGAGCCTGACATCAAGGAACATTCACTCCAGCTTCTGCAAAAGCTCAAATGGACAATTTATCAGTTGTTTTATTTTGTACTTATGGCTTATTCTGGCTTTCAGTAACACATTTAAACTGTTAAACGGGGAGAGTTTTCAGAAAGCCCCTTGTGTTATATTTACTTATCCAAATGCCTTCTTTCAAAATGCATTTATGTTGAAATCATAAGTCTGATTTGATGAGCACACGTGACAGTGATCTGTTGACATGTTCATTCATGAGTGTTTCAAATTGGATTCACCTTTTGACTCATGCTATGCTTATGAGTTTGCTTTTTTTTTTTTTTTTTTTTTTCTTCAATACTGTGGTTAGACAAACAGAAACAGGTCTTTGTGTATACTGCTTGATGCTGAATCAGCCAACACTAAGCGATCTGTCTCCAGAGTTCAGCAGGGTGCTTCTTGTGCAGACCGCTCTTTAAAAGCTAACAGCAACACGGAGAAGCAGGTGCAATCCCGCTCATGGGTTTATTCATTTCACTCAATAGTAGGATGTTTCACATCAAGTCCTCTTCTGTTAGCTGTGCATTTCTCAACTGTTTCTGCCTTGTGACCCTTCTTTTAGACCCTTACAATTAGAAGGTGGTACACTCATGTGAGCATGACATCACTGCTAGTGGATTATGATTAATGCAAATTTATGCTTATTTGAATCTATGTTCTTAGGAGAAAGTGTCAAATGAATAGAATCGTATCAACCTTGGAGATCTTGTGTCCTGTCACTCTGTCTGCATAGTGAACCATGCTTTGCCCAAAGAGACAGAAACCTTTTGAAGTAACTGCAACTTTCAGGGATAACATCTGTTAATAGATCTACATTGCAGTCGAAGAATGAAATATAAACATTGCTTTTGGTTTGGGATACTTTCACCGCTGCCCTGTTGGTGTTTTCAAACTAGATGTGACGAGTAGGAATGGATATGACTAAAACTCATTGGTTAATGGGTTGTCGGTCACACGTTTTCTGACTCTTAAAATGAGCAAAATTCACAACATGGACTTTATGTTCTGGTTAGTCGTCCCCCCCCCCCCCCCCCCCGCCACCCCGGGGATCACCCCCTGGTGTGCACTGAAAGGATGTATGTCTAAGGCACTTGTACCTTGACTTTGATGTAGCTTCTGGGTCTGAAAAGCAATCTTTTGTACTGTCTATGGTGGCAGTCGGTTTAGATTGATGTGTTATTTATGGTAGGTTGCATTTGAGTGCATGTGCACTGCAACAGGAGACATGCATGCATTCTCAAATTAAATATGAAGTCACACCTGTTTTTTGTTTTTGTTTGTTTGTTTGCTTTTATTTGTAGCTATGTATGGACTCTTCCTCTGCTATTGTAGCTTTGGTGAGCATGACACATGAACCAGTTCTCCACCTGCTGCAGGTTCTGGTTAGAATGGCTTTTCAGAGCTGGTGGAGCTGGAGTATGTCCGGTATAGGGAGAAATCCTCTTTGGGGAAGCAGTTAAGGGCTGATTCTGGTCTTAGAGTAATGGTTAATGGTAAAAACAAACGAGTTGATAAATGTCCAATAAATCAGCTGTTACACATTCTACACGGATCTTCCAGATAAAGTGTGGAATCACCGCTAACGACACATATCTGTGCAGTTCGTTAAACATCAGGTCTTCAGCTTTACACACGTGATATTCCTGTTTCTAGAAGGCAACAAACCAATGAAAACACAACATTGAACTATTGCCCAGCTTTTGGACTGCACACATATTTTTCTAGCAGGTGTTAATTTTCACACCTTTTTATCAGATTATGCCATGCACCGTGATGGCTGTTTGGTGCCACTCTGCTTCCTGTGCCATGCTGCACAGCCTCCTGTAAGTTCTCCTGAAACATCTGGATGAAGTGGCGTTTGATTTGGCTTGCATTAGCTCTCTTTGTATTCCTCCTGCTCCATCCTAGCTGCTGCTCAGGGTCGCCTAAATGAAGATGAGTTATCGAGAGAGGCATGTGGACCAGTGCCGCCTCCTGTGGTTTTATATGCATTAGTAGAAGATGTTGCACAATACAAGAGCAAACCTTCTATCACAGATAACATCTGAAGGCTCTTGGGACTTTTTTTTTTTTTTTTTTTTTTTTTTGGGTCTGTCTGTAATTTGACCTGCCCTCCAGCAGTGTTGGCCACCACTGATAGCCTAATCTCCTTCTCTCAGTTTCCTTGCTAACAGGCAGATGTATTTGGCAGAGCCACAACCAGACTTTACCATTTTCTTAAGCTCTTTAGCAGAACTGCATGACTTAGCTTGCGGTTTGCTTTTAACTGGAGTTTATTCTCTGTATTTTAGTCAATCCCAAGTTAATAGCAACCCGTCTCTTAAAAGAGTAAACTCTCTAAAGAGTAAATCTCTAATGTTCTAGTGCTGGAAGACACCCATGATAAGATTATGTACATGCTATATAGACAATTAAAGCAAGCACTAGTGAGAAACACTTTATAAGCCCATACAAGTGTTATTGTTTTCATAGGCCTTCTCACGGGAGACTTTGACCTGGGGAAGCACAGGCATATCACTGATGGCTGCATTCAAATTGAGGGAAGGTGGCATGCAGGTTAACCGTCACATCTTACTGAAGTGAACTGAGCCATCATTAATAGATGTGGCTTCAAAGTCGTGAGCAGTCAAAGCACCTTGTGCAGAGAAGATCTATAGACTGATGGTCTGAGTGAGGAGGGGTGGGGGAGGCAAATTACAAGAGAGCCAGAGCCAGTTGGCAACCTAAAGCTGAGCACGCTCCCAGTAAGCTGAAGTAGCACTGACTTCAATAATTTTTTTAGCATGTTGTGTTTTAGGAATGTGGGCCACTAGTCGACCATACAGGTAAGCTGCATGTTGCTTGTCGGCCCCTAGAAGTATGAGTCAGTGTACAGCTTGAGTTAACCGATGATTCCAAAGTGTCACCTACAGATACCTGTCTGACCAAAGTCATTATTCTGCAGTCGTGCCTCCCAGATTAAGCTTTCCACAGCTTTGACACAAGTGATCAAAGCATCTACCAATAAGAGTGAAGGAAAATAATGATTGACATATTAGTAGGGTTACCTTGTCAACCAGAACTTGATGGGTCAGTTAGCGACCAGCCCACTCGCTGGTCGCTAACTGACCCATCAAGCTGTGTGGATCAGCTGTGTGGATCCCCCTTAAGTGTCTAAAAGGGTCTCGTTGCTGCATTCGGGACCTGTGAAGGCAGATGGGATGTGATGAAGAAATGAAAGCAGATAACTTCGGAGCCAAACGAGAAAATGTGTCTGCTTTTGGGAAGGTTTATTTATTTTAAATGACTCTTGTCGTTCTGATTGCGTTGGCCACACATAGTAAACACGTGTCATTGTGTTATGCACAGCCTAAAGTGCCACATGTATGAACTGCATTTAAAATACGACTGGTTTACTGAAGAATGTAATTAACTGTTTCAAATTACTCTTAAATGCACACACAATATTTGCACAGACTGTCTCTAACCTCATCCATTAGACTGTGCTCAGTTTGAACTGTTTTCTCACATTCAGACTAACCACTTAGGCAGATTTTTGTTTTCCCTCCAATTTTATCAGCCAGACAGTTAACAGCCTAGAAAATCCCTCAGTGTAATATTGCAGCTTTTACATTTATTATATAAACAAATGTCCTTAGTAATGAAATTAGGGTGATTGTTTTGGGGAAAAATTATAAATACTTTTTGATTTCTTCTTGTCGGGGCAATAGTGAAACCCACAAAACCAATCACAGCTACAGTTTGGATGGATCACACTTTAGCATGTTCTGAATAGGGCTGCCACAAACGATTATTTCGATAGTCGACTAGTCACCGATTATTTTTGCGATTAGTCGACTAATCAGATCATCATCCATTGAATGTAAAAGGTACAGCTTATTGCACGAGCATGCATCTGCTCTTATATAACTATCATTAGCTTACAGCTTTAAGTGTTTAAGGTCTGTGCTAACTAAAAATAAAGACAAGATGATAGTTTATTAAATTTTAATGAAGTTTGCAGATTGTTTCGGTGGAGTTTAGTAAACTCAGATGTCTGCTCCTTGCTATCTAAAATATAACAGGACACCTGAGTATATTCTCGAGCATCTCACACTTCTGATAATCAGTTGTCTGCTTGACGTTTATTAAGCTGTGTAAAAACTGTAACTTTAATCTCAGCCAAACCGATTTACTCAGGAACAAATAAAATACTGAAAAAAGCCAAACAATAACATCTTTAAGTTCTCTAAGTGACTTATATATATTTAACCTGAGTAGCGAAAGACGGGGTGGGTTTGAAAACGATTTGCCGGGAGTCCAGTGTTCTCACCGGCTCTAGTGAGCCTGTAACCCTGGCTAGCTAACGAGCTAGTGGGTAACAGACGTCTCCGGAAATGTCGGAACGCTTTTGAAAATATGTGGTGTCTTGATAAACTGAGCAGATGTTTGAAGTTTACACAGCTACATTCTCGTCTGAAAATATGTTAAATGTTTATTTTGTGACCCAGAAAGAATAATAAGAGTAACATTAAAACTAACTAGCTGCCGCCATTGTTGGAAACTGAGCAAGGCCGCGCTATGAATTCTGGGACACAGTTTCTTCTTCTTCGGGGTTTAACGGCAGCTGGCATCCTTGTACATGCAGTGCTGCCATCTTCTGTTTCAGTCCGTTATTAAACTCTTAAATCCTACTACTTATTCCTGCATCTTCTGGGATCTTACAAATCTTCAAACGACGACGATTTTGATAGTCGACGTAATCGTGACTAGTTGACTAATCGTGGCAGCCCTAGTTCTGAATATACAGCCATACCAGTGATTCATCCTACTATTTATAGTGTTACAAAATAACTGGTTTTAGACAAAATGTGCGAGTGGTCACCATCTCCATTTTCAAGGCAATGATGTGCCTGCGTGGTGAAAAGCTATCATCGCAAAGTCCGATGTAGCCGAGGCATCCTTTTCAGCGGAAAGGACCCTTTAACAGCTCATGTCAGGATTTTCCAAAAAAGATAGAGACACTCGGGTCACACTTTTCCTTGACGAGTTAGCGTTGGTTCCATTCAGCAGAGCACAGTGCCAATGTGGCGCTTTTCATTCTCAATGCCATATTTTTATTAGTGGATTCTACAGGAGTGGCTTTGCATGACTCACAGTTCAAAATAATCTTTATGTCTCATACTGGGCATCGATACATCTCCTCTGCTTTAGCTGCTCTGCTTTTAAGGCAGCTTTCTTCTGACTGTCCACCACTCGTAAACAAAGCAGTGCATGAAATGACTGTATGAGGATTTCTGTGCTTACTGACATTTTTCAGCGCCAAAAGGAGAAAAAGTGTGCTGATATCAATACTTGAAATTTTGGCAATTTTTTTAAGGTGTCTCCACCCTTTTTATATACGCTATATGCATGTTAGAAAGTGAGGAAAAGATTAGTCTTCTTTAAGCAACTTTGCATCATCATGACTCAGTTGACATGCATGCTCTGTACTGGCTTTAAGTTGAACAAATGGTTAGTGCTGTCAGTGATCCCGCTCACAGTTGGCTCAGTGACCTCCATAATCGCTCCCGTGATTATTGACAAAGTAAACCAGCCTGCGCTGGGCAGCCAACTCCATTAAACCCCAGCAAACATTTCTCTGCAGAAACTTTCACTTTGTCTGTGTTTGTAATCTCAGCGTCCTCGTCCAGCAGGGGGCAGTCCACTCTCATACACCAACACGCACTGGGGGCATTTGGGTAGTTGAGAGTAACTGAAGACTAGAGTGCCCAATCCCTGATCCAGATGTCCGTAAATAACGCCGCGCTAATGACAGTAGCTGTCTGCGCCGGCGTCTGCTCACCACTGCTCGCACTTTGCGAGTTTCCCCCATGCCGGCGTGCTCAGCCCATTTATTTTGGAGGGAAAATAGGCGCTCTGTGACAACAACAAAAAAAACATGCACACACTTCCCTAAACGGTTGTAGTAATATTGAGGCAAGCCACGGCGGTTTGTGCTGCCTGGTGGTCGCGTGCTACTGAAGCTGCAGGGGACTGATGTTTCTCTCAAAATGCGCGCATGAGGGTGGGGAAAAAGGGGAAGTGAAGGCACAAGCATCTGCAGCCGATTCCTCTCCCCTCTTCCCATGCCCCCCCCCCCCCCCCTTTTTTTTTTTTTTTTTCTTTCTTCATGCTTGTACTCAGACAGCGGTTGATGACGCTGCAGTCGGGAGTAGGCCCTATCGCTCTCCTGCTCTTCCTCCCTCACTCACTTTCTGTCTCTCTCTGCAAATGAAGGCTGAGTGTATTTATAGTCCAGCGTGTCACCCAGCAGCCAGCGAACGGGGGATTACCTCGGCCACGATGAACTAGCAGAGCCTAATTCAGAAACAGCACTCGCTCGGTGACTCACAGCCACACAAGCTGGGCTTGCCACACTGGTAATACTAAGGTATTTTACTGTGTGTGTGTGTGTGTGTGTGTGTGTGTGTGTGTGTGTGTGTGTGTGTGTGTGTGTGTGTGTGTGTGTGTGTGTGTGCAGTTTGTGCACATTTTTACGAGGTATTTATGATATGTAAGAAAGTCTGAATCTGCAGTTACATGCTCATTTGGAACGTTTTTTTCTTTTCCATGCAAGTTGAGTGAGAAGTTCCCAAGAATGAGAGGGAATTTGCTTTTGGCTTGCAACTGCTTCTACCATAGATTTTTAGCAGGTAAAAGTGAGGAAAATGTGGATGTAGCTCATTCATTTGAAATCAAAGTTGCCTAACAACCGGCAGTTCAGGTGCATGGAAAGTGCGGCATTTAAAATTTAAGAAAGCATGCAAAGCCCCCCTTTATGACTGTGAGAGGTGTGCATGTTATGCAAAGACGGTACTTTCTTTTTATGTGCTTATTTCCATTGTACGTCATTCTTTACTTAAGACTTCAGAGCCCATAAAAGGATGTTTAGCTCCTTTCATTCCCTGCTTTGTTTCTGCAGTTCTAGTGATTGCAGGGCAGTTTAGTAGTGAACATGAACTCTTGCATTTTTGTGGGGTGGGGGAGGGAAAGAAATCTGGTGTGTTTATTGTGTTGCCTTTTCTTTTGGCGAGCTGGGAGCTAGTTGAATATTTGCATGATTCGGTGCCAGGGTGATAAGTCACACAGTAAGGAGCTTGACTTCACATTTTAAAGAACCGGTTTGAGGGCCGCAGCACCGCCGTGTTTGTGATGCTGGTGTTGCAGACATTTGCTTTTAGCTGCCACACTCAGGGAACAAACAAACTCGGTCCTAATTTTACGTTAGAGGAAATACTGCCTATATCACCTTGTTATGCAATGAGGTAAAGTCAGATCACTCAAAGGTAAATGGGTAGTAGGCTGCACACCCTCGAGAGAGTTTAATTGCAAAGGGGCGTTTCCTTTTGATGACACAAAGCACTCCTCATAATAACACCAGCAGGTAATGCTGTAACATAACATGGTTATAATAAAGTAAAGCAGTAAAGTGACCCCAAAGGCCTCAGGGCATTTTTGCGTACAGGTCGCATTCATTGCGGAAATTTTAGTTGCGTTTGTTTTGGTTTTTTTTGTTTTCCTTTTACTTGTATTGCTTTGAGTTTAATTTGAGCACATTATTTATATCAATTTTTGTTGTTTCCAGTGAAAGCAGGTGTTGATCTTACTTCACTCTAGTATCTCCCAAATAGTTTATTGTAACACATTTCCCACAGAGACGTCCAGAGTCAATCACATCAACGTTTTCTCATCCTAGTAGGAGACGCAGTGACACTCAACCCATGCATTTTTAGTTCTTCAGCTGGACCAGCTGTGAATCGTCTGTCTGCAACATGCATAACAGCAGCAAGGAGAGTCTGCAGAAACGATGTGGGCATTCCTCAAAGAGACTCTGCTTTAGCTCTAGATTAACTGAATCTGACACACTGCCCTAAATCCCCTCCACCTGCTAGACTTATTAGCCTAAATAAATCACAAAAATGGACATAAAAGCATTCATCTGTAAATTAAAGTAACAGGAGATGTTAAGAATATGTTTTGCTGACAGGACACAGACTGAAATGCTGGGATGATTGCTGAGTAACTTACTGATGTGACTACAAGGTGTAATGTTAGTTACAGTACATTAGCTTTAAGCATTTATCTTGCGTTAGCCATTGTAAACACAGGGGGTCACGGCTGACTTCACAGCAGGAATGTCAACAAAATGCTAAAGTGTGTTTAAGGATGACATGAGAATAATGTTAATACAAACTGAAACTCATTCACCTTGAGTTCTGTGAGATCTTTTAGGTGCTTTACTAAATTTTAAGCATTTTCTCATGTGGTCTGAAAAGGATGATTGCATCATTTGGATGTTATCATTTGAGAATCAGTTATCAGCCAGTGGTTATCCGCTTCAAACGCAAAGTGCTTCCGTACCCGACTCTCTTTGTATCAGCCAGTCTGTTCAGATCCGTGTCGGCAGCCACACTAGTTGCTGTCTTCCTCGTGTAGTTTCTCCTATGCTTGTGGGTTCTTCTTCTTCCAATCAGTGGCTTTTTGCAGTGAGAGATTACTGTGGATGCGGTCGGCTGTATCGTCTAGTAGCTGTATCTTTAAGGATGGTAGTACTTCAGTGTTGGCACTTTATAATATAAACCTACTCCAACGCAACTATGAGAAGTAACTACAAACAGTGTTATTTCCTTTCATTCCTTTTAGTTTTACTGTTTGTTTGTTCTTTTTTTTAATTGGGCATAGTTGCACATGTTTAACACTATCTGAAAATTCAAGAGTGGACTTTTCACCATGCAAGAGTGTGTGATTATCACAGAGCATTATTTGTGTTGGGGTTTTTCTTTCCTTTTTTTATTATATAAACAAATCATTGCCAGTTGTGCTCTTTCTATCTTTGCCATCACGGCTACTCTTTTGTTTTGTGGCTTCTTCTCGCCGAGCTATTTAAAGCCGTATCACTGGAGGAAATGTGTGTATGAAGAAAAGTTATTTGTTGTTTTTGTTCTCAGACTCAGAGATCCGGATTTAGAAAAAGCTGAAATTGAAAACGGTCTTTGCGTTGCCTCTGTTTCCTAAAGCTTTAGAGCTGGGATGTCAGACTGATTTTACACTGTGGCACACATCGGACCCTCTTTGATCTTATGGGGGCTGGACCAGCGTAAGCTCTCCTTTCTGTCACTGTAAAGAAGTTTAGCGACACATTTAATCCCTCAGGTATTTTTAAATATCAGAAAAAGAAGTAGAAAATGATATCTCTGCTTTTCGACATGATAAAGAAATTATGCTTTGGGCTTAAAGTGTAAGAAATAAATGTGTAACATTATTGAAAAAGTTCTGTTAGCTCATTGCACAGACTGTCCTGTAATAAAAAAAATAGCAAGATTACTACTACTACTACTGTAATAGTAGTAGTAGTAATCTTTTACTACTGTAAAAGTCATACATTTCTATAGTGGATACTGAAAAAACAGGAACTTTATGTCATTTAATTGTTGCATTACGCATTCACTTTGTAGCATGAATGGGTGGAGGCCTTTGTCAGCAGGAAAAGAAGTATAACTTATGAAAATGCAGTTAAGAGTAATAAAGTTCTCCTTCACATTTTCTAAAGCAGTCCAGTTAATCTGAAATTTTGTTTGCCCTCATTCTTAGAACAGCTTCAGCCAACAACTAACTTAAAACATCGACTTCAGCCCTTCTGTGCTCTCAAAAATCTGCCCGTGTGCATTAAAAAACAAACAAACATACCTTGCACCTTGAAAAGGAAGTAGCTCAGATGTTTGCTTATCCTGTTTTCCCTCTCTCTCTCTTCCCGCCGCACAGATACTTGGAGAAGTATGAGAAAGTCCACCACTTCGGCGAGGATGACGAGGAAGCGCAGCCAGGGAATCCCAAAGCCTCTCTTCCAATCGGTGCAATTCCCAACTCTTATAACTACCAGCAACACATTGTATCAGGTAAAGTCCTGTCTGTGATCACTGTGTTTCTCTGTCACGTCTGTGTCACGTACAGGTGTCCAGTTTCTGCTTGCATACGTTTTCTTTCTCACTTGTTCATTTCTCTGAAGTTCATCCCGTCCGTGTCTCGGTCTGTCTCTGCCCTTTGGCTAACTCAAGCACTCAGTCCTCACACAGGCATGATTGCAGCAGCGCATCACTTCATCAGCGCTGGGTGTGTGCAACAAATGCAGAGCTGATCAGCCCTCAGGTTAAGCATATGCACAGAAATACGACTCTGCCATTTGTTTCTAGGATTTTTGTTTTCATCAGTTGAATTTATTGTGATGAATCGGAGAGCTTTGTCTCCGATAGTGTTAGATGACACACTGTGGTGTGTTACAAATTCATGTGAGCTTTTCATGTTCTGGCATCAAGCAGGCTTCATTTCCTCGTTCTGCTGTGGAGGTTAGAAACACTAATGAGCTCATGTGATACAGCCTTTTGTAAAAGGTCTAATTGTAATTTTCTAGTTTTAAACGTCTGAGCCTTTAAGCATGCGTAGGGCATCCTTATGTGTGTTTCTCGGCAGGCAGCTCTCCCTTCATCCACAGCCTTTGTGCTTTACACAGATGCCAGATCCACCTGCTAAGATGCAGGGTTTTTGTTTAGACTGGGTCTGTTAAGGCTCAACTATACCTCAAGTCCACCAGGATCCACTTGGGTCCGTCTGATGTAGAATTACAGTGATCGCCAGACTTAACGCAGATGACCTCGTGCCTGGTTGTTTTCCTGACTGTGGATAATTTACATTATAGTTCAACTACCCATGGCAGCAGACTTTGAATGGTAGGAATGACTGCTCAGCCATTGAATAACCAGGTGTCGACGACTGCATATAATCAAGACTTTATACTCTCTGCAGTCCAAATACTACACAGGAAACCCCCTCAGTCCTGATTCTCCTGGCAGGGTTTGCTGTAGTATATTACAGGATTTCAAACACCCTGTGTTGTCTCTTTACTGCTACGTGTAGTTACTCAGTGAAGGTCTATTCTTTGCCAGGAAAAGCCAGACATTGGTGTCAGCCCAGTTCACCCCACACATAGACTTTGCTTGGCTTGGCTGCACAGGTGCGTGAACTGTTCTTAACGAGTGTATTTGGTGACTTATGTAGTTTTTGGTCCAATTGAGAGAACGGACCGGCTCGTCTGCCAGGTTGTTCTTGAGGCGTAGCTCAGTCTCAGTCTTTCAGTTACTTCTTCAGACAGTCGGCGTCTGCCTTGTTAACCTCTATCTGCAAACCTAATGACATCTACCAGCCGGTCACTGTTGATCTGTGATGGCTAATCAATTTGTTGCTGAGAAAGATGGCATGATGAGAGGCTCAAAGACTCTAAAATATGAGTGTTTTTTTTCCTTTAGAGGTTGACTAGCGATCTAAGCATGATTGGTCTGTGTACGAGTAAAACCAAAGAGACCAATTTGCGTTATTTTAGCAGAAATCTGCATTTTGGTCTTGTGTCAGGATAACTAAAGTAAACGACCTGTGGGATAGTCGAGCCTCTCTGCTGTTGGTCCAATTCACGACTCTGCTTTATTGTACTTTTCATTTAATCCCTTTTGTTACACAGTGACTCATTTAATTCAGTTTTCACCTTGCTAAGTGCTGCTGTGTTTGAGCTGAGCCTGCGAAGCGTGCAGTGATTTGTCTGTGCCTTTTTCATTTTCTTGGAAGTTGCTTACACACACCTAAGCGTTGACTAATTATTTTTCAAAGCCAGGCATGCAGCCACTTTCTTTACAAAAAGCAGCCCCTGAAGAGTCACATTATATTTCACACAAAATGTTTCTGCGTATGCATCCAAGGCCGGCCTCTTGTCTGTTTTGTCAGGCAGCGCTCACACACACAGTGTGAGATATCCATTAGCCTCACAACATTGTAGAGCTGACCGCTGGGCTGCTCTCAGAGGTAATTGACTGTCCTGACAACAGTTATTGATGAAGGGAAGAGGGAAGCACTTGTTGGTTTTCCCTTTGCCTCACTTTAGATTAGAGTCTCCAGCCTTTCAGTCGCAGGCTCTTTCCTTGCTGCCCGCTGAGCTAATTGACTCCAAAACACGACCATGGAGGGGCAGAAAACACGACAAATGGTGGTGAACTTAACTGCGGCTTGTAAGGTTTTTTTTTTCTTTTTTCCCCCTTCCACCTTCATTCACTAGCCAAAGAACAGTTACTCCCCCATAATACTTGTTGCACAACACTTTTATTCCTGCTTTTTTTTTTTTCTAAAGCTTGTGATTGTAAGTATTATGTCGTATTGAGCGGTGATGATTCACTAATTCTGTGCTTGTAATACTCAAACGCTCTTGCATGCCCTTGGCTCAAACCATTAATTTTAAATCAGTTGTAATCTGTATGATGGAAGGAGAGCTCATGATGACAAAGTGTAACAGTTCTGCGTAGCTTTATGGCGACTTTTATTTTCGACGCCCACACTTTTTATGCTTGTGGTTCTCTCAGCGTGTTGTTTTCACCATTAAAGGTCGAAACAGCAGCTGTACATTCACCCAACTTTAAGCAGCACACAAAGGTGGTGTTAACCTGACCACCACAGAGTTAGAGCTGCAACCACCAATTTCATCATGGCTTCATTGTTGGCTTAATTTCTCAGGTTTTGCCTATAAATACATTAGCACTTAACTTACAAATGAATTGGAAAATATTTTCATCAGCACATTTGACAAGTTGTATATTTAAGAAGAAAATGGATTACAGAAGATTAATGAGTTCATCAGTTTGTTGCTCTGCTAATTGCAGCATTAAACAGCCCATGCGGTGATTTCCATGTTAGAGTCACGTCTGTTTGAGGGACTAAAGATGACAGGCATCCGGTATTCATTTGCTCGGTGCGCACAGGGATTTCTCCATATTCTCTTAAATCTTTTGATGGTATTTGCTGTAGATGATGAGATGATCAAAGGCTTTGCAATTTTATGTTAAGGAACACAAGTGTTCTACAATTTATAGACAGTTTTTTGCAGATGAGTGGAACTCTGGGTCTCTAAGATGCTCTTTTTATACCCAGGCATGTTACTGACTTGCTGCCAGTTAATCGAAATAGTTGCAAAATCTTTGTCCAGCTGTGTCTTTTTTGGATATCTTAGTTTTCTAGCCTTTTGTTGCTGCCTTAGAATTCTTTTTTTCCCCATTAAATGGTAAAACATCTGTTTAAACATGTTTTCTTAGTTCTATTGTGAAAACATTTATGGGTTTATGAGCTTTTTAAGTCATTTAATTGGTTTTATTAAAATTTTTTTACATCGTTCCAACATTTTCAGAATTGGGTTTAAAGAAGCTATATGAAAATAAAGTTTTGAGCCTAAAAAGAACAGTAGAAAACGTAGAGCCTGTAAAAGTACCGTCTGTTGCCCAAATGCAAACTATGAGCTCTGTTTCCACAGACTAGGGGGCTCATGATTAAAGGGCTCTGCTTTTAGAAACTTCAGGAATCACAAGTAAGTTTTAAGTGTGAGAACTATGTGCTCTATTAGGATAATATGGAACTATGAGGCCTTTTTAAGGTGGCATGAATGTTTGCCGCCATGCACCAAACTCTTTGGTTTGATGTCTGGCCCTCAACGTTTTGGGAATCATCTTTGCAAAACTTGAAGTTGAGACTTTTGACAGGTTGCTAGCATGCTTGTAGGCTTGGCACATGGTCATCTTGGCTATATTATTTAAGAGTTGTAGCGATAAATGGTAAATGTGCATTTCTTTACCTTCTTTTATGAGCTGATTTAGAATTTTTGTTTTTATTTAAACTGAACTATTTAAACTATTAAACTATTTAAACTTTTATTTAAACTGTTTTTATTTATTTGAACTGAAGAAGCTTCTCGGATGAGAGGTGAAACGTCTTCAAGCAACTTAAAGAAGTCCAGACGCTTTTCTTTGCAAGCTCCTTTGACTACGATGACCTGGATGACTGAGAACCTTCACAGACATTTTTATTTAAACATTTTGACGCTGGTTGTAAACTCCAACATTTGAAATCACGCCATCTTTGAACATTTAACTGCTGTAAAATTGATTTAACACAAGAGATTCCGATTAGACGCTGCCTTCTGATTCGCTGCTAGGCCAGTAACAATTAACAAGGCTGCTATTGGCTGGTGTTTGCAATGTGTGGCTGATTTATCAGCTGCCAGTTTCCATCATGGCAGCAAAGCTTCCGCACAAGTGGGATGGCCCTCGTGTTATCATTGCAACACTTACTGAAGCTACCATAAAATTGTTTATGAAGACCGATATTAGCGTCCCGTTGGTGTGATCATGAAACCCCTTACATACATACTTGATGGCAAGAAGGTATCTTTTATTCACAGTGCCACTGATGTGTCTGCAGTGAGCGGATACTGGCTGATTTTTGTGCACTGCCTCTGGTAGATCTTTGAGAAATGAAGCCCATTTGTACCACAGGCCCTGAATTTAAATATAACTATACTGCATAGTGAGCGGTAATTATTTGACAGCTTTTCTGGAAACCTCTCACCGAGCCTCTCTTTACGCTGTTGTCTCTGAGGCGCGCGACAACTGTTAATTCATTCCTGCTCATAAAGCCTGCACCCGTCAGACGAGCCGATGTCTATCAGTCCTCTGCGCCTCTGTTCGGCGGCCGGCTCGCTGCAGGTGCTGGAGGACAAGCTCAGGCAGGCAGCTTCTGAATAGAGCCGTAGCTGCTATAATGGCAGCTCAGCTGAATTACATTTGGCTTCACAAACCTTTTCAGCATGGAAATCAGATTCACTCAGCAGGACTCCCCCTCTCTCTCTGTTATGATTGGTTTCCAGAGGCAGCAGTCTACAAAGACCCCGCACCACAGTGAAATAGCCACTGTTTGGGGGAGGGAAATGACACCTATGCACACAAAATGATGGATGGCAGAAAATCCGGCAGTAGCACAGGGAGGAATCTCAGGTCTTTGCTTACAAAATGATTGCACCTCCACACCGGAGAGCTTCTCGGTAGTAATAGTGAAATCGGGCCTTGTTTTCCCCACACAGCTAGCAGTTGGGATTACAAGTCTTTTGATTATAAAACCTTCATCATGGAGGCTGACTGATTCACATTCAGATGCAATTAAAAGTTAAAGGGTGTTCATAAGTCGAGACCAGACACATCAGACTAATCTGAGCTAAAAACAACTTCGTGCCCATTTCGTTTGCTGAAACTTCAGTTAAAGGAAATGGAAACAGGGGCTGAACTTGCTGAAAGTGTGCAGGCAAATGTAGTCCTCTGAGGGACCGGCTGAAGGCCGCCGCCTTCTCACTGCTCAGATTTACATGATGTTGTCATTACTTTGAAAACACTCATACAATGTGCTGTCCTGCTTCATTGTTGATCATTTAAAATCAAATAAAACTCCAAACCCACTGCAGAGTCACTGATGGCTGTTGACAGGAGGCCCATGATGAACCTTACCTGACTTTAAACCTCCTAATTAACACTTTGGCTTCTTTCACACTTGTCACCCGCTTGTGTCGTGACTATCACCGCGTTTTCTTTTATGTCACAAGTGACATTACTTCACAGCGTCGCAGCTAAATCAGAAGCTGATCTCATACTTGAACTCTGAAAAATGTCACGACACAGTCTGAACTTACCCTTTTGTAAAAATGTAGCACACGGCGTTAGTTTTTGTCAGCCATGTTCTCCATCCACCCATCCGTCATCTTAACTGCTTGTCAAAGTCAGGGTCGTGGGCTAGACAGATTGCCAATCACTATTTATCTTAACATGGCTGTCTTTGGACTGCAGGGGGAGGGTGTCATACAGGCTCCACACTGTGAGGCCACAGTGCTCACCGCTTCACTGCTGTGTGACCTGCACTGCTCTCACATCAGCACACAGACTTTGTACCACAAAGCTGGCGAGTTAAAGACGCTTCAGTGTAGGTGTTGAGCGCTTGTTCCCACTCTCTCCTGGAAGGGTTCAGGGCTACAGAGCATGTGTAAAAATGACTACAGCGAATAAGGCAGCTAAAGCTCCTCAGTGAGGTGAAGGCCTAGCTCCTGCCATAAGACTTTGACAGAGTAATTCATGCTTTTATTACCTCTTGGCATTCTTCATATGTTGGCTCTGATCGCTCGTTATTTTGTCGCCTGGCTGCACTAAATTGCAGCAGCTCGTGTTTTGACGGGGAGAAACGGCCGGATCACATCACACCTACGCTGGTCTCCTCACTCCGACTTCCAATCAGTTTCAGGATCCAGGATCTGTTAAGTAAGGTGGTGACACCTTAAAGAGCAAACAGCCTTATTTACTTTAGATGATTTTTAGTGTGTTTATTGTGACTCTGTGACTGTTATGTATAAAATATGTTTTGTATAACCTGTACAGCACTTGTATAACCTCAACTGAGTTTGTTTGCTTGAGGTTGCTATAGAAAGCAGGTATGTGACATTTCTCCCACCTCACTGATATTTAATTCTCGGTGTTTTTTTTTTTTTTTTTTTCCTTTTTTCCCTTCAGACTATCTCCGCCAAAGCTATGGACTGTCTACGGACTTCGTTCCACCATGTGACTACAACAAACTGGTGCTGTCTCTCCTTTCGGGCCTACCCAATGAAGTGGACTTTGCCGTTAACGTTTGCACGCTGCTTTCCAACGAGAGCAAGCACGCCATGCAGCTGGACAAGGACCCCAAACTGGTCACGTTGCTTCTGGCACACGCCGGCGTCTTCGATGACTGTACGTTCCTCAGCTCTTCACATACTGAACAGTAGCATTATAACATTTAGATAAAAAGACTGAGGTTGTTTACCTTGGTTTAGTAAAAAAGCATTTTAATTTTAATTGTGCTTCCCTAAAGAGGAGCAATTATTCTGTGGGCATGAATCTCCAAATATTTTCCCAGTTTGCCGCCTCCCCTCTCTCACCTCTTTGTTCTAGGATCAAAGGTTCTGTCTTCTTAGCAACCCCTAAATATAATTTGTCAAAGGGGAATTGAAGAAGAAGGGAAAAGAGAGAGATAATACCATGCTAAGTCCAGGCGCTCCCTCTAACATCCCTCTGTGTCTTTGCAGCGCTAGGCAGCTTCTCCGGGGTGTTTGGGACGGACTGGAAGGAGAAAACCTCCCGAGACTTCGTCAGGGTAAGTTTAATTTATTTTTTACAAAAAGTCTAATGTTCTCCGACCTTTTCCTGCTAAATGTGCGCTGCTTATACTGAGAAGCCACAGAGCACGTGTGACTCTGTACAGTGTGAAGATTGGCAGGAATCCAGCACTTAATCCTGACAAAGGGATTTCTCTGAGGCATCTTTAAGACAGAATGGAGGTCAAATGACTTTGATCTCAGTCGATTTAAGAGGCATGCATAAAAGTCGAGTCAGGACAGACAAATAATGCACTGTAGGATTTAATTTTGCATCAGTCATACAGGCTTTACTTTGGCTCCAAGTCACGAGGTCACAGTGAGGTCAAAGATACTTTGTATCCAGTTGGAACGCTGACCTCAAATCAACAATACATCTACAGGTTGTTCTGAATTTACTGAAGACTTGTTTTTATTTATTTTGAAACTGTACAGTCTTATGCAAAAGTCTTGAGCCAGGCTGTTTTTGTAATATTTCAATCATGCACAAGACTGGCAGCAGGTCTTGTGTCAGATTACAGCTTCACGGTGAGCTGATCTGATCTATGCCACTGACAATGTTTACTAGCATAAATCATGAGAGCTGTATGGTCATTTTTCTTTCTTGCACTTTTATAAAGTTCAAGTTTGTTTTGCAACCACAGAGGTCACCCTCTTTTTAAAGTTGTTCCTTAAGTAAGTCTAACTGACTTACTCATACCCCACCCAGCTTAGTTTTTTTTTATGCTCACGCTGTGGTAGCTGCAGATTTATTAGGGCTGTTCGAGGCAGTCTGACCATCCCAAAAACCCACTGCTGCTGAATTTGGATCCAGCTGAATTATTAGCTGAATTTGGAGCGCACAGCTAAGAGCTTCTATTTGTTCACAGTTCTGGAAAGAGGTGGTGGAGGACGCTGAAGTCAGGGAGCTGATCTGGGACAAGAACAACCCAGCACAAGGTAAATGCACACTTATACAGTACACGTGTCCCTCCTTTGAGCACCCCTCCCATTCATACACTATGTGCTTATACCCTCACCCGCTGTAAGTTGTTCCTGTTCTCTCTGCAGATGGTACGTCGTGCGCGGAGCGCTGGCAGAGCCTCTTCCACCCTCCGCGGACCGCGGGCATCAGCGACATGGAGGCCCAGCGGGTGCTGCAGATTGCCGTCATCCTGCGTAACCTCTCCTTCGAGGAGGCCAACGTCAAGCTTCTGGCGGCCAACCGAACGTGCCTGCGCTTCCTTTTGCTCTGCGCCCACTGTAACCTCATCTCACTCCGACAGCTCGGACTGGACACTTTGGGCAACGTGGCTGCCGAGGTAGGTGTGGGTTTGTGATGGTACAATGTGCTAAAAATAGCTTCACGTGGAGGTACCCTTTCCCGTGTTAGGGATATGTGTCAGATCAGTGAAGTAGTTAAGCTGAACACTAAATGAAGGAAATTTGCTTTCAAATGTAGGTCACTGTGACACACAGAGTTGTCATTTCTTACCCAAAATACTTCAGTGGAGCTTGAGAACAGCAAGTTGAGTTGATGTTAGTGTGATGGCGTCCTTCAGTGCAGTTCATGTGTTAGCTAAACCCCTCCCCTCTGCAGCGATTGTCCAGTCATAACAGCAGCATCTGTGGCCAGCAGATCTGTGGAGCTGTGGGTTTCGCCTCATTGAAGTGGCACATGTTAGGCTGTAGTAAAAGCAGTGCTCTATATTTGATTTGTGTAGGTGTTGTTGGTTTTTTTTTTTTTTCCTTGTAGCCTTACCAAAACACAGCAGCAAAAATATATAGACTCAGTTCAATCTGCAATTTCTCTCTTAAACTGCCAGTGTGGCATGCAAGAAATGTGTGACGGGTGTATCCGACATTAGTTAGCCACATATTTAAAGTCTGGGATCATTTCCAGCTAAGTGATTTCATGTTTTGACCTTACTAGAAGCAAGGATTACTTCCATGCATGCTATCCTTATTATCTGAAACTTTGCCCGTGGTTAATGAGTGTCCACTGCTGTAGCAGTATATATACTCACCAGCCACTTTATTAAGTACACCTGTTCACATGCTCACTGACACAGCTATTTAATCAGCCAATAACATAGTAGCAACTCATTTAAGCATTCAGGCATGTTTAAGATGACCTGCTTTAAAACAAAGCGTCAGAATAATGAAGGAAGGTGAATTTTTTTTGTATTATTATTTTTGGTTGATGGTGCCAGACAGGCGTTTGAGTATTTCAGAGACTGCTGATGGACTGTAAACTCTGAAAGCTCGACACATCGAACCTTGAAGCAGATGAGCTACAGAAGCCACTCTTGTTAGCAAAGAACAGGAAACCGAGGCTAGTTCACAGTGACTCAAATCATCTCAAACTGGATTCTTCAATATGACAATGAGTTCACTGCACTCAAATAGGTTTCCACAGCCACAAGATCCAGTATAGTGATTTTGGCCTGTGTTTCCAGCACCTTGCTGAAAATGATTAAGTCAGTTCTGAAGCAATAGGAGGTCCCACCCGGTACCCCCTAATAATAAAACGCCCTGTGAGTGTATAAATGACAAAAAATAAAGAATACCAGAGTAGCTTAACCGCTGCCAGCTCCTGGATTTCAGCAGTGGAAATCAGCAGTGACTGTTGTCGAACTTTCACTTGCTGAACAGGCTAACATGCTTATATTCTTCCAAAATCAGATGGATTAATGTTTAAATTAGCTCCTGCTCATAAATATGCGGACATATCTACTAGATTCATTAGAAGACACGTGGTGTATCAGCTGTAGCTGTAGGTTTCCAGGAGAAACGACAACAGATGGTGTATCAGCATCATTTCCACACTGTTGGCCTTTCAGCATAACATTTACATATTTATTAGACCGGGGTGAATTCTCATATTTTTTTTATCGGCTTTAGACAAATACTGAAGACTCAACATGCAGAAATATTTCAAATTGAGTTGTGTGAATGGAAGCAGTGGCCGCAGTGAGCATCACAGCCTGGCCACTGACCACGGCCTGTTTCCTTTTAAACTGACTGTTTATTGGTATAAAAAACATGTCCGTGTGGCCCATATTTAGTGGAAACTGTGTGCCTCACAGAGACAGTTGAGCTTTTGATGTCATTACTTGAGTCACGGGTTTTAGATGCGACACTGCAAGAATGTAAATATAAACATTTTCAAACACCTTCTCTTTCCTAATATGTTATACTCAACACATCGTGGCTGCCATCATGGAATTCATGTGTCCTTGTACTTTTTTTGTTTCTTTTTTAAATTACAGTAACTTTGTGCTTTGATTTGATTGAGTGCACTTAATATTTGAATGTTGGCTCTCCTGTCTCCTCCTATGCTCTCAGCACGGCGGGGCAGCGAGTCCACTGTAAAACGTCTTTAATGAATGTTGCAGGTCTTGCCAGCTGACTTGCTGGAGTGATGGTGGCACTGTTGTATAAATCTTGTCTGACTTCTTGTAGCTCCAGCTGGATCCCGTTGACTTTCGGACGACACATCTGATCTTTCACACGATCACTAAATGCTTGATGTCCAGGGACAGGTTTCTCAAAATGAGAGGTGGGTGTTTGCTACTTGAGTTTCTGCCTCTAGCAAAGTATTTTTGTGTACAAAGGATCTTGGGCTAATTAACTGCGTGTGTGTTTTGTGTGTCTTTTAGCCATGGAGATCCTGGGTAACCTCAGCAAAGTGGAGGACAATGGTGTGCTAATCTGTGAGTACGTGGACCAGGACTCATACAGGGAGGTCATGTTGCTCCTCACCCTGCCGGACCTCATGCTCCTCATGGCCTCCTTGGAGGTGCTATACCTGCTGGCACAGCTCGGAGAGATCCCATGCAGCAAGATCGCCTTCGTTGACCACAGCATAGGTACAAATCGACCATTACCTCGTGCTTTATAACTCACGGAGGCCACTTGTGGTAATGTCTGCTTCCCAATTTGTCACGCTAGCCTGACTGTTAAAGAAGGCTCATTTCCAGCTCTAAAATATATTAATGGATGTGATAAAGGAGGACATGCAGAGGGTTGGTGTGACAGATGAGGATGCTGGGGATGGTGTCAGATGGAGGCAACCTCTAAAGGGAGCAGCCAAAAGAAGGAGGACTTGTACTAAAGTAGCTGTTCATGAATCACAGTTCATTATTTAATCTTTTTTTTCCCCCCATGTTCTTTCTTCTCCTGCTCAGACTTGTTGGTTCGGTTAGTATCTGTAGACCTTCATACGTTTGGACCTGACGCCCTAACAGCGGTGCGGTTGATTGAGCATCAGGCGAACGCCGACCAGGCAGCTGAGGTCCGACCACAGCTGGTCGAGCAGGTACCCGCGGCCGTGCAGGGAGCTCCAGCACCAGGTGAGCAGTGGTCTGACACAGCTGAATGGCTTAATACAGTCACACCCGGAAGTGAGAGGGGAGATTTAAAAAGAGCTTGTTTTGCTTTGATTTGCATTCAGTGGTGTGATGTAGAGCAAACAGATGGAAATGGTGAAGATGCTGAGTGTGGCCACCTGATCTGGAGCTGTCAGTTAGTTCACCTGGTCTTAGGCTGTCAGTCATACATCAGCGTTCTGGGTCCAACTTAATATTTATGCCAGCTGCATCATCCAGGGGAAAAGTGCAGATACAGGTCGTTACTGTACAGCTTGTAAGAGTCTGTAAACAACAAGAAGACTTTGAGACAGGACAGTCAAGAGGTCCGCTGGACACACACAGAGGAGATGGTGGAGGGGTTTCCTGTTTGAACTTGATGAAGAGCTGTGAGAGATCCTGCAGACCTCTGCAAACATGAGTAATTACATCTGTGTATAGCAGTGTTTCACAGAGAGGACACAAGCCTCTTTGATGTTTTTTTTTTTTTTATACTTTTTAAAGAGGAATGGTTTCGTTTTTCTCCTGCTTACTCGTGAAGTCTTTCCACATTTTCCTCTTATTGTTTTCTGATGTTTACCCATCTCAAAGCAGTTAGCTTGTTTCTTAGTAGGTGTTATGGTAAATGGAATGGTTCTTGTATAGAGTGTTTGTACTCTGATGGATGAATCCGGGGCAGTTAAGGGGTTCAGTATTTTGCCCTTAGTTCAGCACGCAGCCTGTACGAGCCAGGGATCAAACCACAGATCTGATTGGCACATCAGATCCGTAACCTCATTGGGTTTTGCATTGATCCTCTATAGTGTCTGCAAACTACTGAGAAGCCATGTGCTGCTGGCAACAAAGACTGACGTAGCAGTAAACACCATGCTTGCTGAAGAACAGCTGTTGTATCGCTATTGGCCTTTTTCAAAATCTTCACACAAGATATTTTTAGACGGCATCAAAACTTTTAACAGCTGGAATTTAAGTCAATACAATTGGTATGCCTATATCATTGCCTTGTATCATTTTCATCTGATACTAAGGGGTCGAGATGGAAGAGGAGTTTTTATGCAAAAAGAGCATAGAAAGCCGTCTAGATAATGCAAATGCCCTCAAAGCACCACCACTAAATCCACCAGAGATTACTCTGTCGTTGGTGTGCTGTACAGATAGAGGGTATCGGATAATTCCTCAGAACTGTGAGCTGTACGTGTGAGTTACTGGAGTGCAGCTTCACCAGCACGAACCCAACAGGAAACCAAACAGAAGTCTGTTTGCATCATTTTACATCAGGTTTTACACAATGAGTACTCAAAGCAGGCCTGCAGATTTCTCCATGGCAGAGGGGGCACAGTTTAAAAAAAAAACAACTCGAGAAGCTATTGTAAAATGTTTTTGAGCTTTTTCTGTGTGTCTGTGGTGAAACCAGTGCATTGAAGCAGACAGAAAAATACAAACTTTAAGTAAAACAAACATACAACACTTCAGAAAGTCACCGATTTATCTAAAAATAAATGCGGGGTTGCGTTTTTACCACACGCGTCTGTGTGTCAGGAAAATGGCAGTGCACATGTAAAACAACTGCAACAACTCCTCAGAGGTGTGTGTGTGTGTGTGTGTGTGTGTGAGTGTGAGAAACCCTTCTAACCTTGGCAGTGTCATTCCTAAGTTGTACTCTGCAGGCCTGCTACTGCAAAGTTATCACTTTGCTGCCATCTAGTGGTTCGCCTGGGTAGCACTACCTTCTTGAAATTGAGTCTGTGCATATTTTCCTTTTGCTTTGCAGTACAGTTTGTAGCATTAAATCAGTTTCTAATGTAAATGGGTTTTTCCATTTTTATCTCCTCAGTAACAAGAGTTTCAGTTCAATCCTCTCAACCTCCGCCTGGCATTGTTGAACTGGACGGGGAGAAGTTTACACTGCAGTGGTGAGATGAATGTATTCCTAGTCGTGCACAGTCTTAATTTGAATAAAGGAAAAACAGAGTTTTGTGCGAGGAAGGAGCTGCTGTGTCTCCCTGCTTTAAACCCTCTCCGTCGATGCTCTCTGCTTCTTCCAAACAGGCTAAATGCACACTTTGAGACGAACCCAGAGGGCTCCGTGTCTCGATCTGAAATGTACTCCGAGTACCTGGCTACATGCAGTAAAATGGGCCGCAGCAACATCTTGAACTCCACCGGCTTTCTCAAATGCCTGCGGTCAGTCCTGATTCCTCCTCCTGTCTGATCCTTTCTATGTTGCTCCAGTGTAAAACACCACTTAATGTCTGTGTTCTGAACAGAGATGAGCCACAACAGATTCTCTACAGTTTTCTCATTTTATAGAGCAACTTTAATAAATCAGTTTAAGTAATAATTACATGCATCCTCCAGCTTTGTAGGACACAAGTTTCTTGATGGTTTGAAGGAGCAGAAAATGTGAAAATTGTATGCTTTAAATGTCTGATTTAGTCAAATATGGATGTGTAGATACACAAATCAAGTATTAGAATTCTATGGGTGTCTTTACTCCTGCCACCACAGGACTGTGTTCCCCAACCACACGATGCGGAGGCAAGAAGAGCCAAAGGCCAACGGGCAAGTTCAGATCCTCCTGGTGGGGCTAAGGCGGCGGTCGATCCCCCTGCCCATCCAGCTGTACTACCAGCAGCCTCAGCAGCAGCAACAGCCGGTTCCAGCAGCAGCAGCATCGGTGCCGCCACCTCCAGCAGCCCGACACGATGCACCTGGAGACCCTCAGGCCCCACCCCCAGGTAAAGCTATAACAGTGAATCACTTTCACATAAAAGCTACACATAAACCTGTACACAGAGCCAGCTTTTGCTTTCTCACTTTACATGCTGACCTTATGATTTGTTTGCCTGTGGCTCAGACTTGATGGGATTCAGAGAGGGGAAAAAATAGAAAAAGGTTTTGGTCAACAACTCAGAAAACATCTAAATGTCATAGGAGCTATAACACACACCAGAATAGTGATAGTGCAGAGGTGGATGCTGGCGGGGTTGTAGAGAGCAGAGCTGGTACCGCTGGGACTGAGATGGCTGAACTAATTACAAAAGCAAATATATTGAGGAAACGATCAAAGGAAAAGAAGTTACTTGGAGGAGCTGGCTAGTGAAATTGAGAGAGTGCAGCTTTGCTGCGTCAGGTCATGAAATGAACAGTGAAGAGATTATTTAGAGCTAGTCTTTTACACTCTTGCTGATAACTATTGTAACGTGTCAGTCTGTTTCTTTAACTGTTTGCCTGATCCACATCCAGCTTGGCAGATTTATTGAGGGCCTGCATTAGCGCAATGCTAACTTTGAGGCTGTTTGGATGAGCAGCTCTCATCTTTTGGCTAAAAGTTGATTTGTAAGCAGTGTGTCTGCTGCTCTACTGATGCATTCCCAACGTTCTGTTTGACTGAGTTGTATTTTATTTCATTTTATTTATTTATTTTTTCCTTCCCACTGTTGCCAAGCGCTTGCCCAAAAGTGGTCGTCTGATTGTTTTCTCCGTATGACTCATTTGACGCTAAATGAATAACGGATTTAACTGATTTGAATTACATTCGTAGCGTAGAGTCTTATATCTAAGTTTGAAGTCTTTACACTAACTTAAACTTACTTCGAGCTTTAACCCGAGAACCAAGATGATCCTGAAACGAGCCTTGTGAGGGTTGTAAAAAAACTGACATTTAATCATTTTAATTGTGTAACACTCAAACTGGTTTTCTAAAGATAGCTGGACATATTTTTCTTCCTTGTAATTCTTATTTGTCAGTGGTTTGTGCTAACTAAACACTTGCATCACTGTTCTTTGTGTAAGTGCTTCTTGAGAATGCTGCAACTCACAAACTGCCTGTTTTGAACTGGCCCTAGCAAAATGACACACACATGCTATTTCAGTGAGTGTCCCCACTGACTGTGTGTGTCTTTTGCAGGTGCAAAGCCTGCCCAAATGACCAAAACTACACTATCCCCTTTTGTTTTAAGGATTTTGTTGAAATTGTGGGGTGCTTCTGAACATCACAGACACTACAGCTGGTGCTGAATGGGGAAACTTTAATCACAAAATATGGCTTACGGGGTGATTAATCAAACGATGATGTGTGTTGAACAGAAATGTCTTCCTTGCGTTAATTGGAGGTCATGGGAGGCAGTTTATTTACTGATTTATACTGTAAGTAAATAGGACACGAGTTTCACCCTGTTCCTCAATGTTTTTGTATTTCTCTGTTCATTTGTTACCAGGCTTACCTCCCGGGCCCCAGTTCGTCCGGCCTCCAGGCCCCAGCCTCAACCCCGGTGTTTCCACCCCATCCATGGCCTCCACAGCACAGGAACCTCCTACCGCAAGCCACCCGACTGTTCCCCGACACCCGGTGCCCCTGCAGGTGCCTCCACAGATGCCACCAAATCCTCTGGCAGCACTGCAGCCACAGCAGGTCCGGCCTGGTCCAGTGGTCCAGGTTCCAACATCAGCACCGGCCACCCAGAACCACGCCCCTCAAAGCCCCGCCCCTCCAGGAGCGGCCCAGCAACAACAGCAGCAGCAACACTCCCCCATGCTCCCCACGGGGGCGCCTGTCACGCTATTTCAGCAGGTACCACAGGGCCACATCCTCACCGCCAGGGTACAAGGCGTGACTCAGCACCCACCCCTGCCTCAAACACCTCCTTTGTCTGGGCCTCAGGGTGGAGCTCCCCAGGTAGAACCTCAGTGTGCTGCTGCAGCTGCATCCACACCCGCCTCTTCCATCCAGGTGGGAGCTGCTCAGGCGTTGAGTATTACAAGCGTGCCCAATTCCCAGGGGTCACGAGTCACATTTCAGAATATCGCCCCCAAACCAGCTCCAAACCAGTCAGGTGGACCAGCAGCTACGATAGCTACTCCCAACCAGCAGCCTCAGCAGCAAGCGCAGAGTGTAGTAATAGTCAGTCCCAACCCCCAGCAGAGCCCAGCCTACACCCCTGCCATCCACCAGATTGTTCTCGCCAACCCCTCTACCATCCCTGGCACCCAAACTATCCAGCTAGCAGGGCAACCCGGGGCTTCTTCCAATCCATGCCCACCTCCGACCTCTCACTCCAACACCCCGGTCCAGCCCAGTCAAACTGTCAGCCACGCACTGTCCATGAAACGGCTTCAGCAGCAGCAACAGCATCAACAGCAGCACCAACAACAGCCACCTCTCCAGCTTATTTCCCAGCCTCCTTCCTCTCAGCCTACCTCCACTGAGTCCAGCTTGATCAAACAGCTACTGCTTCCAAAGCGGGGACCTTCTACTCCAGGAGGAAAGCTAATCCTACCTGCTCCACAGGTGCCCCCTCCCAACAACACGATAACCCCCAGTTCACCGGTCATCTATCAGACAGGCTACACCACCCAAAATCCTTCGTCTCAACCTCAGCAGCTCAATGTTCAGCTAGTTCCCGGTCAGCTTCCAGCTGCTGGAGCTCCGGGCCTCCAGACGGTTCAGCTTTTGCCAGGCCAGCTTATTTCTGCAAGCAGTTCAGGGGGAGCTACTATCATTCAGGGCCCTGCCCCTCCTGGACAAGTCACATTCACCGTGGTCCCCAACACTGGCTTCACCACTTCTACTGCTGCTGTTGCTGCTGTCAGCCAGGGAGCTGTGGCCCCAGGCGTCCCTCCTCCTCCATTCTCGACTGGAACTGTGCCCCAACATGCCCCGGCAGCTCCTCCACCTCCACCGCCGCCCCCACCGCCACCGCCACTGCCAGCTCCACTCAGAGGAGACAAAATCATTTGTCAAAAGGAGGAGGAGGCCAAAGACGCCACAGGGCTGCACGTCCATGAGAGGAAGATAGAGGTGATGGAGAACTCCTCGTTGGCAGAAGGAGATGCCTCCAAGGGCAAAACCAGTAACGGTGACGTTGCGGAAGGTGCCAAGCTGCTAAATGGTCGGAAGTGCATGGAGTCGAATCTACCTCCATACCACTCAGGGAACAGCCAGGGAGCACTCAATGGCCCCGCTACGGAGAGTCACCCTGCTAACGGGAAGCAGGCTCTCTCTCCAGGCCCAAACACCCCTCCCGAGGGAATCCCCGACCCCAAAAAGACTCTTGTCAATGGGGTGTGTGACTTTGATCGGAGTGACAGTGGCGGCAACTTTAACAAAAACATTCCAAATCACATCGCTTCCAAACAGTACTGGGGGAATGGGGAGGTGGGCCCCTCTGAGAAAGCCAACAGCTCAGATCCCCCTCTTCCTAGTCCTCCTCCACCGCAGCAGGACACTGCCAAAGCCCAGCAGGCTGAGCGCCTGGCCAACGGACCCCAGGCAATAGGCAACAGGCCCCCCTCGGAATTAACCAACGGACCTTTGGGGCCGGCCCATGCTGCGCCTGTGCTAAGACAGCAACTGCTCCCCAATTCATCTCTCCCTCCTTCTGTTACTGTTACCTCCCAGAGTCTTGCAGGCTCTCCTGCTAATGGGGTGGCCCCCGAGGCTCGAGGCCTCAAGAGGCCGGCCGAGAACGAGGACCGCAGCGCAACAACGGCGTCCTCGGGGATCCCCAACAAAGTGGGAGTGCGCATCATCACCATCAGCGACCCCAACAACGCCGGCAGCAGTGCCACGATGGTGGCGGTGCCAGCAGGAACAGACCCAAGCACAGTAGCCAAAGTAGCAATAGAGAACGCCACTCAGCAGAGGAACTGCTCACCCACACAGGCAGCTGGCACAGCGGTGAGTCACTTGTAGGGTTAGTGTCGCCACAAACCGCTTTTATCCACGCCGTTTTCTCGTAGTGTGACTGTGTTAGGTCTGCCACAAAAATGTGTCTTGATTTTTCTGTCACGCTAAGTAAATACTAAAGCATTTGTATCAGCAAGTCTTGTGTCAGTAGCTTGTCTTTTGTTAAATCCTGTGTCAGCTTCACTTAAAAGTTACATTTACTCTTTCAAATCTCCTGCTCCAAAACATGATACAGATGGGCAGAGAAAGTGACTGGAAGAACATTTGCTTTTTATTCTGCATTGCTTTCTTTCTTGCCAAATACATGATACCAGATGCCTCTGCTGGATGACAAATGAGCCTGAAATGCATGAAATTATGTTTGTTCTTGATCTCTGTGACTGTGAAGTACTATAAGACGCTTCAATGACTGTCATGTAAAACATTGTAGGGCTGTGCGATGTGACCGAAATCTCATATCCCGATATAAGACATCTATTGTCCCGATAATGACATAAATTGATTGATTGATCATACTTTATTCATCCCAAGGGAAATTGGGTTGAGGCTGCCAGCCGTGCCAGTGCCATCTTTAACATTTTCTGTAAATTCTGTGAATCTCGGGCAGCTCGACTTGCATGAAGTGTTTCCAACTGGGCGTCCTTTATCTAGAGTCGAGTGTTTTTAACTGATGCATGAAACGATACATTTTAGACATAAGTTGTAACGGCTGCCGTTTTCTTTGTGAGTATTTATTGCACAGCGTGCTGCGGGGAAATGTTCTGTTCTAACGTTTGAGTCTAAGGTTTATTTTTTAGCACCTGACAGCTGTTTTTTGCCGTAAATACTCTGCATACTCTTTCACATGATTCAGTTTATTCTGAAAAGTCTCAACAGGATCTTGAGCTTTACGTGGAAGGTTTACGTGGAAAATAAACAAGCGGACACGCGATGGTTTTACCGTCATTGTTGCTAACGACAACGCATAAAAACAGGCGCTTGTCCGTCCGTATTATATTGGTTATATTAAAATATAAGAGAAAGAGAGAACTCTAAGAAATTAATATAGCCACTACTGTGACCATCAAAACGATGAAAAAATATTGCTGTAAACAGTTTATTTTGCGACACCACGAAACAAACGATAGCGTAAAATTAAACGATAGACGTTTTTATATCGTCATCCGATATATATCGTTATATCAAACAGCCCTAGAACACTGTAAAAAGGTTCCCTCGTTATGTTCTTGCTAGTAGCTTAAGATTTTTTTTAATTTTTTTTT